>NC_134353.1:18059263-18329665 GCF_048569485.1 Anomaloglossus baeobatrachus
CTCGCCCTGACTGCCCTCCTTGCCTCTCGGTCCTCCCTGACTGCCCTCCTTGCCTCTCGGTCCTCCCTGACTGCCCTCCTTGCCTCTCGGTCCTCCCTGACTGCCCTCCTTGCCTCTCGTCCTCCCTGACTGCCCTCCTTGCCTCTCGGTCCTCCCTGACTGCCCCTCCTTGCCTCTCGGTCCTCCCTGACTGCCCTCCTTGCCTCTCGGTCCTCCCTGACTGCCCTCCTTGCCTCTCGGTCCTCCCTGACTGCCCTCCTTGCCTCTCGGTCCTCCCTGACTGCCACTCCTTGCCTCTCGGTCCTCCCTGACTGCCCTCCTTGCCTCTCGGTCCTCCCTGACTGCCCTCCTTGCCTCTCGGTCTCCCTGACTGCCCTCCTTGCCTCTCGGTCCTCCCTGACTGCCCTCCTTGCCTCTCGGTCCTCCCTGACTGCCCTCCTTGCCTCTCGGTCCTCCCTGACTGCCCTCCTTGCCTCTCGGTCCTCCCTGACTGCCCTCCTTGCCTCTCGGTCCTCCCTGACTGCCCTCCTTGCCTCTCGGTCCTCCCTGACTGCCCTCCTTGCCTCTCGGTCCTCCCTGACTGCCCTCCTTGCCTCTCGGTCCTCCCTGACTGCCCTCCTTGCCTCTCGGTCCTCCCTGACTGCCCTCCTTGCCTCTCGGTCCTCCTGACTGCCCTCCTTGCCTCTCGGTCCTCCCTGACTGCCCTCCTTGCCTCTCGGTCCTCCCTGACTGCCCTCCTTGCCTCTCGGTCCTCCTGACTGCCCTCCTTGCCTCTCGGTCCTCCCTGACTGCCCTCCTTGCCTCTCGGTCCTCCCTGACTGCCCTCCTTGCCTCTCGGTCCTCCCTGACTGCCCTCCTTGCCTCTCGGTCCTCCTGACTGCCCTCCTTGCCTCTCGGTCCTCCCTGACTGCCCTCCTTGCCTCTCTCGGTCCTCCCTGACTGCCCTCCTTGCCTCTCGGTCCTCCCTGACTGCCCTCCTTGCCTCTCGGTCCTCCCTGACTGCCCTCCTTGCCTCTCGGTCCTCCCTGACTGCCCTCCTTGCCTCTCGGTCCTCCTGACTGCCCTCCTTGCCTCTCGGTCCTCCCTGACTGCCCTCCTTGCCTCTCGGTCCTCCCTGACTGCCCTCTCTTGCCTCTCGGTCCTCCCTGACTGCCCTCCTTGCCTCTCGGTCCTCCCTGACTGCCCTCCTTGCCTCTCGGTCCTCCCTGACTGCCCTCCTTGCCTCTCGGTCCTCCCTGACTGCCCTCCTTGCCTCTCGGTCCTCCCTGACTGCCCTCCTTGCCTCTCGGTCCTCCTGACTGCCCTCCTTGCCTCTCGGTCCTCCCTGACTGCCCTCCTTGCCTCTCGGTCCTCCCTGACTGCCCTCCTTGCCTCTCGGTCCTCCCTGACTGCCCTCCTTGCCTCTCGGTCCTCCTGACTGCCCTCCTTGCCTCTCGGTCCTCCCTGACTGCCCTCCTTGCCTCTCGGTCCTCCCTGACTGCCCTCCTTGCCTCTCGGTCCTCCCTGACTGCCCTCCTTGCCTCTCGGTCCTGCCCTGACTGCCCTCCTTGCCTCTCGGTCCTCCCTGACTGCCCTCCTTGCCTCTCGGTCCTCCCTGACTGCCCTCCTTGCCTCTCGGTCCTCCCTGACTGCCCTCCTTGCCTCTCGGTCCTCCTGACTGCCCTCCTTGCCTCTCGGTCCTCCCTGACTGCCCTCCTTGCCTCTCGGTCCTCCCTGACTGCCCTCCTTGCCTCTCGGTCCTCCCTGACTGCCCTCCTTGCCTCTCGGTCCTCCCTGACTGCCCTCCTTGCCTCTCGGTCCTCCCTGACTGCCCTCCTTGCCTCTCGGTCCTCCCTGACTGCCCTCCTTGCCTCTCGGTCCTCCCTGACTGCCCTCCTTGCCTCTCGGTCCTCCCTGACTGCCCTCCTTGCCTCTCGGTCCTCCCTGACTGCCCTCCTTGCCTCTCGGTCCTCCCTGACTGCCCTCCTTGCCTCTCGGTCCTCCCTGACTGCCCTCCTTGCCTCTCGGTCCTCCCTGACTGCCCTCCTTGCCTCTCGGTCCTCCCTGACTGCCCTCCTTGCCTCTCGGTCCTCCCTGACTGCCCTCCTTGCCTCTCGGTCCTCCCTGACTGCCCTCCTTGCCTCTCGGTCCTCCCTGACTGCCCTCCTTGCCTCTCGGTCCTCCCTGACTGCCCTCCTTGCCTCTCGGTCCTCCCTGACTGCCCTCCTTGCCTCTCGGTCCTCCCTGACTGCCCTCCTTGCCTCTCGGTCCTCCCTGACTGCCCTCCTTGCCTCTCGGTCCTCCCTGACTGCCCTCCTTGCCTCTCGGTCCTCCTGACTGCCCTCCTTGCCTCTCGGTCCTCCCTGACTGCCCTCCTTGCCTCTCGGTCCTCCCTGACTGCCCTCCTTGCCTCTCGGTCCTCCTGACTGCCCTCCTTGCCTCTCGGTCCTCCTGACTGCCCTCCTTGCCTCTCGGTCCTCCCTGACTGCCCTCCTTGCCTCTCGGTCCTCCCTGACTGCCCTCCTTGCCTCTCGGTCCTCCCTGACTGCCCTCCTTGCCTCTCGGTCCTCCCTGACTGCCCTCCTTGCCTCTCGGTCCTCCCTGACTGCCCTCCTTGCCTCTCGGTCCTCCCTGACTGCCCTCCTTGCCTCTCGGTCCTCCCTGACTGCCCCTCCCTTGCCTCTCGGTCCTCCCTGACTGCCCTCCTTGCCTCTCGGTCCTCCCTGACTGCCCTCCTTGCCTCTCGGTCCTCCCTGACTGCCCTCCTTGCCTCTCGGTCCTCCCTGACTGCCCTCCTTGCCTCTCGGTCCTCCCTGACTGCCCTCCTTGCCTCTCGGTCCTCCCTGACTGCCCCTCCTTGCCTCTCGGTCCTCCCTGACTGCCCTCCTTGCCTCTCGGTCCTCCCTGACTGCCCTCCTTGCCTCTCGGTCCTCCCTGACTGCCCTCCTTGCCTCTCGGTCCTCCCTGACTGCCCTCCTTGCCTCTCGGTCCTCCCTGACTGCCCTCCTTGCCTCTCGGTCCTCCCTGACTGCCCTCCTTGCCTCTCGGTCCTCCCTGACTGCCCTCCTTGCCTCTCGGTCCTCCCTGACTGCCCTCCTTGCCTCTCGGTCCTCCCTGACTGCCCTCCTTGCCTCTCGGTCCTCCCTGACTGCCCTCCTTGCCTCTCGGTCCTCCCTGACTGCCCTCCTTGCCTCTCGGTCCTCCCTGACTGCCCTCCTTGCCTCTCGGTCCTCCCTGACTGCCCTCCTTGCCTCTCGGTCCTCCTGACTGCCCTCCTTGCCTCTCGGTCCTCCCTGACTGCCCTCCTTGCCTCTCGGTCCTCCCTGACTGCCCTCCTTGCCTCTCGGTCCTCCCTGACTGCCCTCCTTGCCTCTCGGTCCTCCCTGACTGCCCTCCTTGCCTCTCGTCCTCCCTGACTGCCCTCCTTGCCTCTCGGTCCTCCCCGACTGCCCTCCTTGCCTCTCGGTCCTCCCCGACTGCCCTCCTTGCCTCTCGGTCCTCCCCGACTGCCCTCCTTGCCTCTCGGTCCTCCCCGACTGCCCTCCTTGCCTCTCGGTCCTCCCCGACTGCCCTCCTTGCCTCTCGGTCCTCCCCGACTGCCCTCCTTGCCTCTCGGTCCTCCCCGACTGCCCTCCTTGCCTCTCGGTCCTCCCCGACTGCCCTCCTTGCCTCTCGGGTCCTCCCCGACTGCCCTCCTTGCCTCTCGGTCCTCCCCGACTGCCCTCCTTGCCTCTCGGTCCTCCCCCGACTGCCCTCCTTGCCTCTCGGTCCTCCCCGACTGCCCTCCTTGCCTCTCGGTCCTCCCCGACTGCCCTCCTTGCCTCTCGGTCCTCCCCCGGACTGCCCTCCTTGCCTCTCGGTCCTCCCCGACTGCCCTCCTTGCCTCTCGGTCCTCCCCGACTGCCCTCCTTGCCTCTCGGTCCCTCCCCGACTGCCCTCCTTGCCTCTCGGTCCTCCCCGACTGCCCTCCTTGCCTCTCGGTCCTCCCCGACTGCCCTCCTTGCCCTCTCGGTCCTCCCCGACTGCCCTCCTTGCCTCTCGGTCCTCCCGACTGCCCTCCTTGCCTCTCGGTCCTCCCCGACTGCCCTCCTTGCCTCTCGGTCCTCCCCGACTGCCCTCCTTGCCTCTCGGTCCTCCCCGACTGCCCTCCTTGCCTCTCGGTCCTCCCCGACTGCCCTCCTTGCCTCTCGGTCCTCCCCGACTGCCCTCCTTGCCTCTCGGTCCTCCCGACTGCCCTCCTTGCCTCTCGGTCCTCCCCGACTGCCCTCCTTGCCTCTCGGTCCTCCCCGACTGCCCTCCTTGCCTCTCGGTCCTCCCCGACTGCCCTCCTTGCCTCTGTCGGTCCTCCCCGACTGCCCTCCTTGCCTCTGTCGGTCCTCCCCGACTGCCCTCCTTGCCTCTGTCGGTCCTCCCCGACTGCCCTCCTTGCCTCTGTCGGTCCTCCCCGACTGCCCTCCTTGCCTCTGTCGGTCCTCCCCGACTGCCCTCCTTGCCTCTGTCGGTCCTCCCCGACTGCCCTCCTTGCCTCTGTCGGTCCTCCCCGACTGCCCTCCTTGCCTCTGTCGGTCCTCCCCCGACTGCCCTCCTTGCCTCTGTCGGTCCTCCCCGACTGCCCTCCTTGCCTCTGTCGGTCCTCCCCGACTGCCCTCCTTGCCTCTGTCGGTCCTCCCCGACTGCCCTCCTTGCCTCTGTCGGTCCTCCCCGACTGCCCTCCTTGCCTCTGTCGGTCCTCCCCGACTGCCCTCCTTGCCTCTGTCGGTCCTCCCCGACTGCCCTCCTTGCCTCTGTCGGTCCTCCCCGACTGCCCTCCTTGCCTCTGTCGGTCCTCCCCGACTGCCCTCCTTGCCTCTGTCGGTCCTCCCCGACTGCCCTCCTTGCCTCTGTCGGTCCTCCCCGACTGCCCTCCTTGCCTCTGTCGGTCCTCCCCGACTGCCCTCCTTGCCTCTGTCGGTCCTCCCCGACTGCCCTCCTTGCCTCTGTCGGTCCTCCCCGACTGCCCTCCTTGCCTCTGTCGGTCCTCCCCGACTGCCCTCCTTGCCTCTGTCGGTCCTCCCCGACTGCCCTCCTTGCCTCTGTCGGTCCTCCCCGACTGCCCTCCTTGCCTCTGTCGGTCCTCCCCGACTGCCCTCCTTGCCTCTGTCGCTCCCCCCCGACTGCCCTCCTTCCCTCTGTCGCTCCCCCCCACCTCCCAGGTCTCTCTTCTGCCGTCTGTTTCTCGCTGTTCTTGTTTCCGGCTGAGGCTCGTGTGATATCAGCAGATGAATGCGGCTGATTACTGCGGTGGCATCAGGCGGGGCGGACCGAGAAAAATATCAAATATCTGCTCATTAAAGGAACAGCGCTAGATATGGTGCGCGGTGATCCGCAGAGCTGTACTGACATTACTGCTGTATGAAGCTGGAGGGGGACGGCATCGGGTGCAGGTGTATGAAGCTGGAGGGGGACGGCATCGGGTGCAGGTGTATGAAGCAGGAGGGGGATGGCAGCGGGTGCAGGTGTATGAAGCTGGAGGGGGATGGCAGCGGGTGCAGGTGTATGAAGCAGGAGGGGGATGGCAGCGGGTGCAGGTGTATGAAGCAGGAGGGGGATGGCAGCGGGTGCAGGTGTATGAAGCAGGAGGGGGATGGCAGCGGGTGCAGGTGTATGAAGCTGGAGGGGGATGGCATCGGGTGCAGGTGTATGAAGCTGGAGGGGGATGGCATCGGGTGCAGGTGTATGAAGCTGGAGGGGGACGGCATCGGGTGCAGGTGTATGAAGCAGGAGGGGGATGGCAGCGGGTGCAGGTGTATGAAGCAGGAGGGGGATGGCAGCGGGTGCAGGTGTATGAAGCAGGAGGGGGATGGCAGCGGGTGCAGGTGTATGAAGCAGGAGGGGGATGGCAGCGGGTGCAGGTGTATGAAGCAGGAGGGGGATGGCAGCGGGTGCAGGTGTATGAAGCAGGAGGGGGATGGCAGCGGGTGCAGGTGTATGAAGCAGGAGGGGGATGGCAGCGGGTGCAGGTGTATGAAGCAGGAGGGGGATGGCAGCGGGTGCAGGTGTATGAAGCAGGAGGGGGAAGGCATTGGGTGCAGGTGTATGAAGCAGGAGGGGGATGGCAGCGGGTGCAGGTGTATGAAGCAGGAGGGGGATGGCAGCGGGTGCAGGTGTATGAAGCGGGGGGAAGGCATCGGATGCATGGCACTGTGGTAAGATGGCATCAGGCATATAGAGGTGGTTGGGGGTGATAGTGTCGGTATATCTGCCCTCGTATCTCTTGGGGTGTTGTGACCCCCTCGGTGCGCCGCTGTCCGCTCCTTCCTCAGGTTTTTTTTTCCGGAGGCTTCCTCGCTGTTCACTCTGTAGGGTCTCGCCTCATCTTGTCTCTTCTCTCTCCACAGGACACGGCATCACATGTGAGTACACGGCTCATAAAGAAGGCGTCCTGAAGGAGGAGCTGATCCTGGCCAGCGAGGCCAGCGCCAAGACCCTGGTGAAGGTGGTGGTGCAGGCGCGGGTGCTGGGTACGTGCTGCACTCACTGGTATAATACCGGACTCTGGAGGCGTTAACGTGCCTGGGAGCAAGCGTGTACATAATGCTGCCGTTTACATTCCGCCGTGTACATTCCGCCGTGTACATTCCAGCCTTCCATGTCCGCACATGGCCGGGCCCTCAGGCTCCGGTGTCGTGTGACTTCACTCGCTTTACTACGACCTTGACATGTTACCACGGCCATAGGGCGTATAAATGGAAAGGCATGCTACACTTTACTGTATAGTACGGGAGGGAGGGAGGATGGGAGTCGTCCATAGTACGGGAGGGAGGGAGGATGGGGGTCGTCCATAGTACGGGAGGGAGGGAGGATGGGAGTCGTCCATAGTACGGGAGGGAGGGAGGATGGGAGGCGTCCATAGTACGGGAGGGAGGGAGGATGGGAGTCGTCCATAGTACGGGAGGGAGGGAAGATGGGAGTCGTCCATAGTACGGGAGGGAGGGGGGATGGGAGTCGTCCATAGTACGGGAGGGAGGGAGGATGGGAGTCGTTCATAGTACGGGAGGGAGGGAAGATGGGAGTCGTCCATAGTACGGGAGGGAGGGGGGATGGGAGTCGTCCATAGTACGGGAGGGAGGGGGGATGGGAGTCGTCCATAGTACGGGAGGGAGGGGGGATGGGAGTCGTCCATAGTACGGGAGGGAGGGGGGATGGGAGTCGTCCATAGTACGGGAGGGAGGGAAGATGGGAGTCGTCCATAGTACGGGAGGGAGGGGGGATGGGAGTCGTCCATAGTACGGGAGGGAGGGAAGATGGGAGTCGTCCATAGTACGGGAGGGAGGGGGGATGGGAGTCGTCCATAGTACGGGAGGGAGGGAGGATGGGAGTCGTCCATAGTACGGGAGGGAGGGAGGATGGGAGTCGTCCATAGTACGGGAGGGAGGGAAGATGGGAGTCGTCCATAGTACGGGAGGGAGGGAAGATGGGAGTCGTCCATAGTACGGGAGGGAGGGGGGATGGGAGTCGTCCATAGTACGGGAGGGAGGGAGGATGGGAGTCGTCCATAGTACGGGAGGGAGGGAGGATGGGAGTCGTCCATAGTACGGGAGGGAGGGAGGATGGGAGTCGTCCATAGTACGGGAGGGAGGGGGGATGGGAGTCGTCCATAGTACGGGAGGGAGGGAGGATGGGAGTCGTCCATAGTACGGGAGGGAGGGAGGATGGGAGTCGTCCATAGTACGGGAGATCACACTTTCTGTTACTGGGTAATTGTACATTGTAATGGAGGGATCTGGGCTGTTGCTGTGTGTGACCGATCAGGACGTGTCTGCATTACACCGGTATTTTACTGGTTTGATTGCAACCAAAAAGGGTGTGCGATGGTCGTCCTGCTGCACAATGCAGTCCCCGTGCACTGATGTGAGGCTGTCATTATGTCCCCGTACATTATGCCTGAATGACCAACAGCAGACGTTGCCTCCCTTACCACACACGCTCTCCTCTGCTTGACGGGCGTATGTTTTCTAATAGAAAGCGGAAACCGACTGTCCCCACCTTTCCACTCCCTTTTCTCCTCGGTCCCGGCCTTCCCTTTTTTTCTCCTCGGTCCCGGCCTTCCCTTTTTTTTTTCTCCTCGGTCCCGGCCTTCCCTTTTTTTTTTCTCCTCGGTCCCGGCCTTCCCTTTTTTTTTTCTCCTCGGTCCCGGCCTTCCCTTTTTTTTTTTCTCCTCGGTCCCGGCCTTCCCTTTTTTTTTTTTTTCTCCTCGGTCCCGGCCTTCCCTTTTTTTTTTTTTTTCTCCTCGGTCCCGGCCTTCCCTTTTTTTTTTTTTTTCTCCTCGGTCCCGGCCTTCCCTTTTTTTTTTTCTCCTCGGTCCCGGCCTTCCCTTTTTTTTTTTTTTTCTCCTCGGTCCCGGCCTTCCCTTTTTTTTTTTTTTTTTTTCTCCTCGGTCCCGGCCTTCCCTTTTTTTTTTTTTTTTCTCCTCGGTCCCGGCCTTCCCTTTTTTTTTTTCTCCTCGGTCCCGGCCTTCCCTTTTTTTTTTTCTCCTCGGTCCCGGCCTCCCCTTCCCTTTTTGCTCCTTTTGCTATCTGAGGGTCCTCTGCTCACTCGCCCTGATCTTTTCTCTGCTTACCCTCACCCTTTTTTTTTTTTCTCTGCCCCCTTGTTTTTTTTGCTCTGCTCACCCGCCCCCTTGTCTCTTTTGCTCTGCTTACCCGCCCCCTTGTCTCTTTTGCTCTGCTTACCCGCCCCCTTGTCTCTTTTGCTCTGCTCACCCGCCCCCTTGTCTCTTTTGCTCTGCTCACCCGCCCCCTTGTCTCTTTTGCTCTGCTCACCCGCCCCCTTGTCTCTTTTGCTCTGCTCACCCGCCCCCTTGTCTCTTTTGCTCTGCTCACCCGCCCCCTTGTCTCTTTTGCTCTGCTCACCCGCCCCCTTGTCTCTTTTGCTCTGCTCACCCGCCCCCTTGTCTCTTTTGCTCTGCTCACCCGCCCCCTTGTCTCTTTTGCTCTGCTCACCCGCCCCCTTGTCTCTTTTGCTCTGCTCACCCGCCCCCTTGTCTCCCGCAATCTCTGCTCACCCGCCCCCTTGTCTCTTTTGCTCTGCTCACCCGCCCCCTTGTCTCTTTTGCTCTGCTCACCCGCCCCCTTGTCTCTTTTGCTCTGCTCACCCGCCCCCTTGTCTCTTTTGCTCTGCTCACCCGCCCCCTTGTCTCTTTTGCTCTGCTCACCCGCCCCCTTGTCTCTTTTGCTCTGCTCACCCGCCCCCTTGTCTCTTTTGCTCTGCTCACCCGCCCCCTTGTCTCTTTTGCTTTGCTCACCTGCCCCCTTGTCTCTTTTGCTCTGCTCACCCGCCCCCTTGTCTCCCGCAATCTCTGCTCACCCGCCCCCTTGTCTCTTTTGCTCTGCTCACCCGCCCCCTTGTCTCTTTTGCTCTGCTCACCCGCCCCCTTGTCTCTTTTGCTCTGCTCACCCGCCCCCTTGTCTCTTTTGCTCTGCTCACCCGCCCCCTTGTCTCTTTTGCTCTGCTCACCCGCCCCCTTGTCTCTTTTGCTCTGCTCACCCGCCCCCTTGTCTCTTTTGCTCTGCTCACCCGCCCCCTTGTCTCTTTTGCTCTGCTCACCCGCCCCCTTGTCTCTTTTGCTCTGCTCACCCGCCCCCTTGTCTCTTTTGCTCTGCTCACCCGCCCCCTTGTCTCTTTTGCTCTGCTCACCCGCCCCCTTGTCTCTTTTGCTCTGCTCACCCGCCCCCTTGTCTCTTTTGCTCTGCTCACCCGCCCCCTTCTTTTGTCTTTGCAGACCGCCATCACGGCACTCCGATGCTGCTGGAGGGAGTGCGATGTATCGGGGCCGAGCCAGAGTACGACTCTGAGCAGAGTGACTGGCACGGCTTTGACTGATGCCGCCGGTGGAGGATGGAGTCGCCCGCTCTGTGCCGCTTCTCACACGTGTAGTCCTGAAGATTGTAGGGATTAGATGGATCCGATTAATCCGGAGGGCGGCTGTAAGCCTAGGTACAGAGGAGGGTCTGTGCTGAGAGCGTATGGGGGTGCATCAGATGGAGCCCCTGCACCCTACGGTCTTGTGTCCCCGAGTCTCTGCTGTGTGTGTAAGAGCCTATCCCTTCCCTCATATACCGCTGCTCACCCGCCACCTGTGTCGCTTCCGGTGCTCCTGTAGGTCCGGTGACGCCACATCTGTTGTGTGCTGTTCCAGAATGTGAGAATCCGGAATAAAGATTTATTTTTACGTGAATTTCCCTGCGTGGGATGGCCGGCGCGTGGCCTCTGCTGCGTGGGATGGCCGGCGCGTGGCCTCTGCTGCGTGGGATGGCCGGCACGTGGCCTCTGCTGCGTGGGATGGCCGGCGCGTGGCCTCTGCTGCGTGGGATGGTAGTAGGGGCCGTGACTGGGTCAGAAAGTACTGATCATATCACAGCACCTGGTCCACTGCAGCACAGAGTATGTCAGCAGCAGGAGCTACTCATGGCAGGCATCAGCTGACATTCACTAGTACTGACTCCAGAGCTGCGCGCACACTTCTGCATTCTGAGAGGTTTGGGACATTTTTCTCATTCAGTGAGAAGTGAACAGGAGCAGAATTGTGATGGCAGCTCTGAGGTCTGAGGAGTTATATAAGGTCAGGAGAGCTGTTTCCCTGCAGCAGAGATCCCCCTCCCCCGTCTCCAGTGTGGGGGGAGTAGGGGGGGGGGGGTGGTGGTTGTTGCAGACAGTGGACCGGCTCGGGGTGATGGATGGCCTCAGACTCGCTGCTCTCCTGCCAGTCCTCACATTTGTCTCCTGCGCTGATGGCTGAGACCGCAGATCAATACTGGTGAATTATTCCCACCGGGGCACAGGTCCGGCGGTGTCCGGGGAGGTGTCATCCAGGCCGGGGCGGACGGCTGCGCACTATACAGCGGTCACACAGTGGGGTATTCAGCCCTCAGCTGCGGTTTATGGGGGACTGTGGCCGGACATCAGAGCCTGCACCGATCCGGACCCCACCAGAAGCTCCAGGGTCCGGAAATCGAAGTGTGACAGAACGTAGTTGCCCCCCTGTGGCCTGCGCTGGGGAAGATCCAACAAACGTGCAGAAATGGAAATGGCAAAAAAATTGGCACAAAGGTCCCCAGTGGCGCTGACACCCCGAAACATGGGGGGAACTGAGCTCTCCGGGTGCAGTTTGTCATGCACTGTTATTGAGGGGTGTTGTAGGGCTCTGTGTGGTGCTATAATCCCGGGGACACTCTCGGGCTCTGTGTGGTGCTATAATCCCGGGGGCACTCTCTGGCTGTGTGTGGCGCTATAATCCCGGGGGCACTCTCGGGCTCTGTGTGGCGCTATAATCCCGGGGGCACTCTCGGGCTCTGTGTGGTGCTATAATCCCGGGGGCACTCTCGGGCTCTGTGTGATGCTATAATCCCGGGGGCACTCTCGGGCTCTGTGTGGCGCTATAATCCCGGGGGCACTCTCTGGCTGTGTGTGGCGCTATAATCCCGGGGGCACTCTCTGGCTGTGTGTGGCGCTATAATCCCGGGGGCACTCTCGGGCTCTGTGTGGCGCTATAATCCCGGGGGCACTCTCGGGCTCTGTGTGGTGCTATAATCCCGGGGACACTCTCGGGCTCTGTATGGCGCTATAATCCCGGGGGCACTCTCGGGCTCCGTGTGTCGCTATAATCCCGGGGGCACTCTCGGGCCCTGTGTGGCTCTATAATCCCGGGGTATTCTCGGGCTCTGTGTGGCTCTATAATCCCGGGGGCACTCTCGGGCTGTGTGTGGCTCTATAATCCCGGGGGCACTCTCAGGCTCTGTGTGGCTCTATAATCCCTAGGCACTCTCGGGCTCTGCGTGGTGCTATAATCCCGGGGGCTCTCTCGGGCCCTGTGTGGCTCTATAATCCTGGGGGCACTCTCGGGCTCTGCGTGGTGCTATAATCCCGGGGGCACTCTCGGGCTCTGTGTGGCGCTATAATCCCGGGGGAACTCTCGGGCTCTGTGTGGCGCTATAATCCCGGGGGTATTCTTGGGCTCTATGTGGCGCTATAATCCCGGGGGCACTCTCTGGCTCTGTGTGGCGCTATAATCCCGGGGGTATTCTTGGGCTCTGTGTGGCGCTATAATCCCGGGGGCACTCTCGGGCTCTGTGTGGCGCTATAATCCCGGGGGTATTCTTGGGCTCTGTGTGGCGCTATAATCCCGGGGGCACTCTCGGGCTCTGTGTGGCGCTATAATCCCGGGGGCACTCTCGGGCTCTGTGTGGCGCTATAATCCCGGGGGTATTCTTGGGCTCTGTGTGCTGCTATAATCCCTGGGGCACTCTCTGGCTCTGTGTGGCGCTATAATCCCGGGAGCACTCTCGGGCTCTGTGTGGCGCTATAATTCCGGGGGCACTCTCGGGCTCTGTGTGGCGCTATAATCCCGGGGGCACTCTCTGGCTGTGTGTGGCGCTATAATCCCGGGGGCACTCTCGGGCTCTGTGTGGCGCTATAATCCCGGAGGTACTCTCGGGCTCTGTGTGGGGCTATAATCCCGGGGGCACGCTCGGGCTCTGTGTGTCGCTATAATCCCGGGGGCACTCTCTGGCCCTGTGTGGCTCTATAATCCCGGGGTACTCTCGGGCTGTGTGTGGCGCTATAATCCCGGGGGCACTCTCGGGCTCTGTGTGATGCTATAATCCCGGAGGTACTCTCGGGCTCTGTGTGGGGCTATAATCCCGGGGGCACGCTCGGGCTCTGTGTGTCGCTATAATCCCGGGGGTATTCTCTGGCTCTGTGTGGCTCTATAATCCCTAGGCACTCTTGGGCTCTGCGTGGCGCTATAATCCCGGGGGTACTCTCGGGCTCTGTGTGGCGTTATAATCCCGGGGGCACTCTCGGGCCCTGTGTGGCTCTATAATCCTGGTGGCACTCTCGGGCTCTGTGTGATGCTATAATCCCAGGGGCACTCTCGGGCTCTGTGTGATGCTATAATCCCGGGGGTACTCTCGGGCTGTGTGTGGCGCTATAATCCCGGGGGCACTCTCGGGCTCTGTGTGATGCTATAATCCCGGAGGTAGTCTCGGGCTCTGTGTGGCGCTATAATCCCGGGGGTATTCTTGGGCTCTGTGTGGCGCTATAATCCCGGGGGCACTCTCGGGCTCTGTGTGGCGCTATAATCCCGGGGGTATTCTTGGGCTCTGTGTGGCGCTATAATCCCGGGGGCACTCTCGGGCTCTGTGTGGCGCTATAATCCCAGGGGTATTCTTGGGCTCTGTGTGGCGCTATAATGCCGGGGGCACTCTCGGGCTGTGTGTGGCGCTATAATCCCAGGGGTATTCTCGGGCTCTGTGTGGCGCTATAATCCCGGGGGCACTCTCGGGCTCTGTGTGGCGCTATAATCCCGGGGGCACTCTCGGGCTCTGTGTGGTGCTATAATCCCGGGGGCACTCTCGGGCTCTGTGTGGCGCTATAATCCCGGGGGTATTCTCTGGCTCTGTGTGCTGCTATAATCTTGGGGGCATTCTCGGGCTCTGTGTGGCGCTATAATCCCGGGGGCACTCTCGGGCTGTGTGTGGCGTTATAATCCCAGGGGCACTCTCGGGCTCTGTGTGGCGCTATAATCCCGGGGGTACTCTCGGGCTCTGTGTGGCGCTATAATCCCGGGGGCACTCTCTGGCTGTGTGTGGCGCTATAATCCCGGGGGCACTCTTGGGCTCTGTGTGATGCTATAATCCCGGAGGTACTCTCGGTCTCTGTGTGCTGCTATAATCCCGGGGGCACTCTCTGGCTCTGTGTGGCGCTATAATCCCGGGGGCACTCTCGGGCTCTGTGTGGCGCTATAATCCCGGGGGTATTCTCTGGCTCTGTGTGCTGCTATAATCCCGGGGGCATTCTCGGGCTCTGTGTGGCGCTATAATCCCGGGGGCACTCTCGGGCTGTGTGTGGGGCGTTATAATCCCGGGGGCACTCTCGGGCTCTGTGTGGCGCTATAATCCCGGGGGCACTCTCTGGCTGTGTGTGGCGCTATAATCCCGGGGGCACTCTCTGGCTGTGTGTGGCGCTATAATCCTGCGGGCACTCTCGGGCTCTGTGTGGCGCTATAATCCCGGGGGCACTCTCTGGCTGTGTGTAGCGCTATAATCCCGGGGGTACTCTCGGGCTCTGTGTGGCGCTATAATCCCGGGGGCACTCTCGGGCTCTGTGTGGCGCTATAATCCTGGGGGCTCTCTGGGGCTCTGTGTGGCGCTATAATCCCGGGGGCACTCTCGGGCTCTGTGTGGCGCTATAATCCCGGGGGCACTCTCTGGCTGTGTGTGGCGCTATAATCCCAGGGGCACTCTCGGGCTCTGTGTGGCGCTATAATCCCGGGGGCACTCTCGGGCTCTGTGTGGCGCTATAATGGCTGTTCTCGTGTGATGTCTCGGGTGGGATTTATCACGTGTCTCAGCATCTGCAGATGATCACAGAGGCTGTCGCTGCTCAGGTCTAGTCTGATGTTATTACACAGGGAGATGGCGGCCCTGTCCGGGGATATTTGGGTGGATACTAAATTTCCCTGGTGGTCGGGGCCGTGCAGAGACAGAGGGCAGGACCGTGATCACATATCACATCTGATACTGCCATATCCTGTACATGGTGAAATACCTGCAGCTGCCACCAGGGGGAGTGCCCACCCCATGGCACTGAAAGCTTCCCTAAACCTGTGTGCAGGGAGTGCCCTCTGGTGGCAGCAGAGATAAGTGCATTAGGGTTCTGCTGAAGAGGTGATGTTTCCCGGCGCTCAACTCCCCCCACTGTCTGCTGAGCTGCAGTATCTAAACTTACAGCATGGCGCAGCAGTTTCATATATCTAAGCCCAACCTGTGTGATACAATGTGCATCTCTTCCCCAAATGGAGGGGGAAGAGGAGTAAATATTCAAGGCATCAGATCATGTGCTGGACCAGCAGAGGGCAGCAGTGAGCTCTGGTACCGGAGCGGTGCAGGCGCGGGCCGTGTACGGGGCAGGCGCGGGCCGTGTACGGTAGTGGTTTATTTAGTACATGGTATACGTATCATACATGGTACACAGATACTATAGAGAAGTTACATGTAAAAAAATAAATTCTGACTATATCGTCTGCTAATAATAATAAAACCTCGGGTGAGGACGGAGAAGGCTGGATCTTGTATCCACAGCGGGGATGTGTCACCGTAATATCCCATGAGGCCGCTGACATTCTGGAGATGATTGGATGTGGTCACCGGGCCATACCCTGTGGACCTGACATCTACAATACAGTGAGGGCAGCAAGGAGCCGAAACACTTAGTAAATCCCAAGCTCCTTCCCAGACCTGGATTACTTCTGGTATTGGTTGGCGATAGCCCAATAGCACGAAGACCTGGGAAGGGGTAAAGTCCAGCACCCAAGGCGGCAACTTGAAAGAAAGGAGGTGATAGGATCATAAGAGTGGTTATCCGGCATTCAGAGGGAGATGGCAAACAATGAAGGGCCTATATCTGTGAGAATGGGTGCAACCTAAAATTGGGGCCTCCATTGATAAGGAGTCAGTGAAGTTCATGCTCCATCTTGCACCCTATGTCAGCACACACAGGAACCACCTAAACCATAAACCGCACCAGTATGGATTTAACGAGTGGTTGTGGACCTTCAGGATGGCGTCTGGTGTCTACCCTCTCTGGGTGGAGTAGACCATGTCTCATCTCAGAGCTGATGGACACAGGACCATGGACTTCCCAACACTGAAGCTCCACAGTTTGCCGCATGCTCCTTGTGTCCATGGCAGGGTCGGCCATACATGGGCCACATGTTGGGTCCTAAAGAAAGTCTC
Organism: Anomaloglossus baeobatrachus; assembly: GCF_048569485.1. NCBI lineage: Eukaryota > Metazoa > Chordata > Amphibia > Anura > Aromobatidae > Anomaloglossus > Anomaloglossus baeobatrachus. The sequence goes on from NC_134353.1 coordinate 18,075,016, forward strand.
ATGTTGGCTCCTAATGTTCTGCTCGGGCCCGTTGAGGGTCGGCCAACAGATTGGAAATAGAAAATCTGGCCTGAATGTTATAAATTGGCAAAACTATGGAGCTCGAATGTAAAATCAAGAAACTGATCCTGACTCCTTAGTTTTTGGATGAAGTCGTGTTCATGATGGTCAAGTGCTTCACGTTCCCCCCCACGTCGAATCTCCCTCTAGTTGGAGAGGAAGTCAATGGCGGCTCGCACAATCTTGGAAGTCTTCACGTCCATGGCGGTGACTTTGATTTCCGTGTCTCCAAATTGCATGCTGGCCTTAATCTCCCGGCGAAGGATCTTGCCATTTTCCTCGTTAATATCTGGCAGGTCGAGATTGATGGTGCCGCACTTCCTGACGCCGGGATCGGTGATGTACACCACCTCATCGCTGGACGAGCAGTAAATGTTGATGATGATCTTGCGTTGGCCGAGTCGGGCCGGGCAGTAGCTCCTCTGCACAATGTCTCCAAGAGCCACCGACTGGTCCACAGACACAAACTTATCAAAGATGTCCGTGCACCAGTTCTTGCCTTCCTTCACCAGCAGTTTCTCTTTCGGGTGTTTTTCTTCCACAAACTTGTTGAGGACACCGACTCCATAAGTGAGAGGTGAGCGCCTCACTCTGACGATGGTTGGGTCCAGGCCAAAAAGCACGGCTCCTTTAAGGATTGTCAGACCAACGTCTTGAGGGATGATGACTCGGCATACCTCGCTGAAAGCCGACTGGACGGCATTCTGCAGCATGGGAGACTCGGCAAAGCCGCCCACCAGGAAGAGGTACTTGATGCCCGACACCTCGGGTTTGTTGATGAGATCTCCTGCGAACAAGAAGACAAAAGCAGCGTTACCTCATTCTTCTAGGAAAATGAGTAAATCTGTGTACTTTTAGACTTTGGTGATGTTTCCATCTAGAGATGGAGAGCGGTCACTGTCTCCAATGTGCAGATGGGGCAGCTTAAGGTCTGACCTAAGCTGCTGATGCAGGCGGAGGACGTTGGCTGGGCATTGGGAGAACAGTGGCTGGGCACGGGGAGGACAGTGGCTGGGTACACGAGAAATTTGCTTTTGTGAGGCCAAAACTGAAGGCCCTTTCAAAATGGGCCGTTGATGAGTGAGGGCAAATCTTCCTCAGAGCCTCCATTAGTGGCCAGTGGACCATGGACTCCTTTAGCATGGACAGTTACTCTGCATTTATTGGGCTGTCGAAAAAAATAAGGTGTTCACTGTCGTAGGATACAGAATAACTTAATGATCGCTGGGACCATTGCTGTCCTGAGTATTGGGGACTACAGAGCACAAGCCCTCGTGGTGCCCCGTCCCATAGGCACACCGCCTGCATCCCTCCCCGCAGGCACGCCGCACTCTTGGCACTCCCTCCCGCAGGCACGCCGCCCTTGCTGCCCCCTTTCCCGCAGGCACAACCTCCGGCTTCCTCCTCGCAGGCACAGCGCCCTCTTGGTGCCCCCTCTCGCAGGCACAGCGCTCTCTTGGCGCCCTCTTTCGCAGGCAATATGCTCTCTTGTTGCCCCCTCCTGTAGACATAGTGCCTCACTCTGCCTGCAAAAGGCAACTGTCCTGAGTTCCAGAGCAATCACTTTTTGAGGAAGCTAGATGACAACCAGAATGACGGCACTAACAGACATGATGCAATGTGGAAACCGTTCTGTAACAGCACACCACCTGAATAATGGGCAGGAGGTAAGCCCACCCAGGCACCGGGGGATCCCATGTCCATACCTATGTGCTGGACGATCTGCTGGATGGTCGGCTGGAAGAGCTCATTCATGGCCTCTGACGACATCCGGAGCATCCCCTGCGAGGACCACTTCACAAAGTTCACACTGAGGGGAGAAATCGGAGATCACCACCAGCACCAGAGGGAATAATGGAGGGAGAAGCGCTGCACTTATCAGTCATCAAGACACTCCTCAGACACACAAACCATGCTGGGAGTAGTAATTCTACATCTGTCTTTACAAACTTACATCAGTTTTATTCAGTGTGATATCCACAGTGCCCCATAATAGTGATATCCACAGAGCCCCCATAAGTGATATCCACAGTGCCCCCATAACAGCGATATCCACAGTGCCCCCAATAACGATGCACATCACCTTTTAAAAAACAATGTCAGTAGGACGAGTCTCATTTTCCTGCGGGTTGTGACATTTTGTGCGATCCCTCCCTCCCTGATTGTATGATGTTTGCTGTACTCCTTCCCACCCACTTGTGACTTTTGCTGTGCTCCCTCCCTCCCCAATAGTGTGATGTTTCACGTCCTTCCTCCCTGATTGTGTGATTTTTGCTGTACTCCATCTCTCCCCACTTGTGTTTCCTTTGCTGTGCTCCCTCCCTGATTGTATGATGTTTGGTGTGCTCCCTCCCTCCCCGATTGTGTGTCCTTTGCTGTGCTCCCTCCCTCCCCGATTGTGTGACCTTCTCTGTGCTCCCTCACTCCCCGATTGTGTATCCTTTGCTGTGTTACCTCCCTCCCTCCCTGATTGTCACTTTTGCTGTGCTCCCTCCCCGATTGGGTCACCTTTGCTGTGCTCCCTCCCTCCCCGAATGTGTTTCCTTTGCTGTGCTCCCTCCCTCCCTGATTGTGTCACCTTTGCTGTGCTCCCTCCCTCCCCAATTGTGTGATCTTTGCTGTGCTCCCTCCCTCCTGATTGTATGACGTTTCACGTCCTTCCTCCCTTGTCGATTGTGTGATCTTTGCTGTACTCCTTCCCTCCCCGATTGTGTGACCTCTGTGCTCCCTCCCTCTCCGATTATGTATCCTTTGCTGTGCTCGCTCCCTCCCCAATTATGTGACCTTTGCTGTGCTCCCTCCCTCCCCCATTGTGTCACTTTTGTTGTGCTCCCTCCCTCCCCGATTGTGTGACCTTTGCTGTGCTCCCTCCGTGATTGTGTAACCTTTGCTGTACTCCCTCCCTTCCCGATTGTGTCACCTTTGCTGTGCTCCCTCCGTCCCCGATTGTGTCACCTTTGCTGTGCTCCCTCCGTCCCCGATTGTGTCACCTTTGCTGTGCTCCCTCCGTCCCCGATTGTGTCACCTTTGCTGTGCTCCCTCCCTCCCCGATTGTGTCACCTTTGCTGTGCTCCCTCCCTCCCCGATTGTGTCACCTTTGCTGTGCTCCCTCCCTCCCCGATTGTGTCACCTTTGCTGTGCTCCCTCCCTCCCCGATTGTCACCTTTGCTGTGCTCCCTCCGTCCCCGATTGTGTCACCTTTGCTGTGCTCCCTCCGTCCCCGATTGTGTCACCTTTGTTGTGCTCCCTCTGTCCCCGATTGTGTCACCTTTGCTGTGCTCCCTCTGTCCCCGATTGTGTCACCTTTGCTGTGCTCCCTCCGTCCCCGATTGTGTCACCTTTGCTGTGCTCCCTACCTCCCCGATTGTGTCACCTTTGCTGTGCTCCCTCCGTCCCCGATTGTGTCACCTTTGCTGTGCTCCCTCCGTCCCCGATTGTGTCACCTTTGCTGTGCTCCCTCCCCGATTGTGTCACCTTTGCTGTGCTCCCTCCGTCCCCGATTGTGTCACCTTTGCTGTGCTCCCTCCCCGTTACTCTATATCTGGGCTCTTTTCCACTTGCGATAAAATAATCACTGCAATACTCGTCCTGAAAACGTGGATGAGTGTCATGCGTATGGTCGGCGTTTTTTTTTCTCACCTAGCATCCATATGACAGGTGAGTGTGTAGATTTTTCTCAGCAAGAAACCGTATGACATGCATATGTAAGGCCGTGCAATATTTTTCGCTGCAATTTGATCCTCAGCACGATTAGAGCTGAGGAAAAAATAGCAGAAGGACACGGCCTGATCGATTAACACTGGTGCGAGTGCAATACGATGCTTTATCAGATCGCACATGAAAATCGCAAGTGGAGAAGAGCCCTCACGCTGTCCTCTGTATAGTGACGCCAGCTCCTGCTATTGTACGTTACATACAACAGTGCCACCTGCAGGAGCTCGGCCCTGTGCCCACTCTGGCAATATCCCGGCAAAATCCCAGAGGGGTCGTTAGTTTGGGTCATTGGACCTTCAGTTGGGCCAATATATGTGGCCGTAATACGGGCAGACATTATTATCAGGTGGCACCTTATGGTTAAGTAGGAGTTGCTGTGCGGGGTCTGGTACACGCCTCACCTGCTCTTCCGTAGCGCGGTCTCCACATTCTGCCGGGTGTGTCTCCTGTAAAAGTCTATGAAGGAGAACGGCAGGGAGATGTTCAGGTGGTTGGACCTCTGCGGAGCGGCCGTTCTCTTCCGAGCCTCAAATGCGATCATCAGATCCACCCAGGCCGCCGGGCGCTTCACCTTAAAGGTCTGGATGAAGTCTTCACCGAATATCTTACACAACATCTTCTCAAAGGCAAGGTCCACCCCAACAGCTCCATAGGGACCACCTACATGACCGGAACACAGCAACAGTATGGGGGACCATAATATAGAAGCTATATGCCTGCACATAGGGGGCAGTATTATAGTAGTTATATTCTTGTACATAGGGGGCAGTATTATGGTAGTTATATTTTTGTATATAGGGGCATTATTATAGCAGTTATAGTCCTGTACTCCGGGCAGTATTATAGCAGTTATATTCCTGTACTCCGGGCAGTATTATAGCAGTTATATTCCTGTACTCCGGGCAGTATTATAGCAGTTATATTCCTGTACTCCGGGCAGTATTATAGCAGTTATAGTCCTGTACTCCGGGCAGTATTATAGCCGTTATATTCCTGTACTCCGGGCAGTATTATAGCAGTTATATTCCTGTACTCCGGGCAGTATTATAGCAGTTATATTCCTGTACTCTGGGGCAGTCCCGGTGCTTTAGTACCTGACGCTTTGTACAGCTCCTTCAGGGTTCCCTGCGGTTGCTCGATCTGATGCACGGTTAGATCCACGGTTCCTCCTCCGCAGTCGGCTACAATATAGCGATCCCCTGGGGGCAGATATAGGATTGTGCTGTCAGATATCAGAGTGCACGGTATTATTACGGTAATCATTCATATCCTGACATACGGCCGGTATATGAGGGGTCTGTGCTCATCCTTATAATACACACATTGATAATATTCCTTATTGTCTGGTTTCTGTGTCCTCTGTACATGTCGGCCCCATCCTCGCCCTTCTATCTCAATCACTTTATTTCTGAGCTCATCATTCCTTGTGCCACACAGTATCACCGAGGGCCAAGGACACAAATAGCTGCCGGCCGGGACTAATAGCCTGATGTAGCAGATTTTATATTGTACGTCCATAGAGCCAAAAGCGGCGCCCCCCGGGAGGAGCAGATCTTTTATGTCTGTAACCTTAAGGCTATGTGCCCAAGTAGCATTTTTATGTGCACCAAAAAAAGCATATTTTGGCAGCAAAAAAGTGCTTTTTTCATACATTTTTGCATTTTTTCATGATTTATTTTCATGCTTTTTCACATGCTTTTTTTGTGCTTTTGTTTTGTCATGGCAGTTGCGGGGGTTCAGGCACTGTACCTCTGCTGATGTTACAGCCGGGACCTGACTCTTACTGTTCAGAGCAGTGCCTGGGCCGCTTCCGGCAGTTTAAACCCCTGAATGTTGCGATCAATTGGGTCCCTATAGTGCGCTGTATTTTCAAATGTAGCAGAGCTGAATCATCGTGGGACCTCGTTTGGATTACGTCGGACCTTCAGGGGTGTTTTTGGGGTTAATAAAGTGGTGAAAGAGGGTCTTTCTTTTTTCTTTTATTTCAAATAAAGGATTTTTCCGGTGTTTGTTTATTTATTTTCACTTACAGATTAGTGATGGTGGATGTCATAGACTCTTGCACTAATCTAGAGCTTAGTGACAGCTGTGGGCTGTTATAAACTGCTTATAGTACCCTGATTGCCACCACACCATGAAATCGGGAAGAGCCGGGTAAAGCGTCGGGTTTGTCACATCTAATGTGTGCGACAATTCCAGGGCGGTTGTAGGCTGGTATTTTTAGCGTGGAGCTCCCTATAACCATAGGCCCCCCCAGGCTGAGAATACCAGCCACCAGCTGATAGGCTTTATCATGGCTTGGTATCAAAACTGTTGGCGGGGGATCGCACGCAGTTTTTTTTTTTATTATTTATTTAATTTAATAAAGAACTGTATGCGGTTCCTTTTATTTTGATACACAGCCAGGATAAAGCCGTCTGCAGCCCCCAGCCGTGCACTTATCTATACTGGTATCAATAGAGAATACGTCAATTGTTTTATTTATTTTTATACTACGATACAGACCATGAGACAGCGCCTGTGATTCCAACCAATCAACAGATGCTGTCTGGGGGCGGGGTCTGACTGCAGCCAATCAGATATGCCGTTGGGCGGGGAAAGCCGTGAATATTCATTAGGGATAATTGTCGGACTTGGAAGTAGCGCTGCAGACTCGGGGACCCTGTAAATATGTGCTACTTTAACCCTTTTGTTCCTTTTTTTTTTTTTTTGTTGTGGCCAATCAGTCATACCAATACAAGATCTTTTGTGGTAAAGGATCGGATCTCCAGTCTGGCCAAAAATCATACGATTTTTACATTTTACGATCTTTGCCGATCAGGTTCGCTCTTCTCTATTGCAGAGAACCCCAGTGACGTCAAAAAGCACAGAAAAAAGCACAAAAAAAGGCAACGTGGGCATTACATGTGTGTTTTTCACTGACTCCATTGAAGTTAATGGGGAAAAATAAGCAGGGAAAAAAAACGCAGAAACCCGCTGATTCTTTTTTCAGCAACAAAAAAAAAGCAAGGAAACAATAAGCAAGGGCAGGGTTCTCAGACTTTTTCTGGGAGGATTTTTCTTTGCTTTTATTGATTGAAAAAAAAGCAAGAAAAATACTAGAAAAAAAACCATGAAAAAAAAGCCCTGTGGGCACAAGGCCTAAGCGTCACCAATATAAAAAGGAAACATCAGGGGAAATTCAGCTGAAGCCTTCTGGGTGGGGTCATCCTGTAATTATGTGTGTAATGTCACATGCCGGGGGATCAAAAGACCAAGACATCGGCAACACTGCGTAATACAAATATAGCATCACAGAAATGGACCTAAATATCTCTGGAGGGTCCGTCCATCCCCTACCTCATTACAGATAAACTAGAAGCAGTCTTTTCACTGCCTGCCGTCCAGCCAGTATTATACCAGGTCTACTCTGTTCCGGGCTTCCTGTCGGAGAAGTGTGAATGGCTCCTACGTTCTTGTGACAGTCTCCCCTCAAGCCATCAACTCAGGATATATTATACACTAGGGTTATTGTGACCACGATAGTTTGCAACACCACCAGTCCAACTCTGACAACTTTCCTTTCTTAGTACCGTACGGCACAACAAGATGCAACGGCACAGCTCACGTGGACTCTGTGCCAATGTGACCATTCGGTCTTCAGTGATTGACCACAAAGTCTTGTCTTCCTCTGGAGTCAGTATTCGCATTCCTCTGGAGATGGTATTCCGTACTCTGTCTCTGGTCTTCCTCTGGAGTTGGCATTCGGACTTTGGGTTCCTCTCGACACTGTATTCGAACATCCACTGGCGCTCATTAAGGACTTCTACTAGCATTGTCTTCTACTGGATCTGGTATTCATTGAGCCCTCTCTGGGATCCGTGCTCTTCTGCGGCAATAGTGGCTGTCAGCCCACTTTGCTGCCTCATGACCTTCCTGGGGGAGGTTTTGGTGCCAACTCCTCCTTCTCGTCTCTGGACAAGCCTTTTATATTTAGTAACGACAACACAACTCTCACCTGACCTGCAGTCACCTCTATATTCTTTCGAGGAAACACACATTCCACTGTTTAGTTCCTGCTGTCTTTTCTGGCCAGCAGATGGCGATGTTCTCCTGCACACAGTATGGGATGTCACTTCAGTGTGTCTTCTGCCGTCCAGCTACCTTACAGCCTCTCCCCAGTAATGGCTGATAACAAGGAGTAATAGATTTCATTCCCCTGTCCTTCAGTCACCTCTCCCCGGTGCTGGCTGAAGAGCTTCTCATAAGGATCATGCCCTCATCTCTCGCTCGCTTCTGCCTTCTCTGATATATTACATCAGGACAAATAATGTATCTCTAAGACTGAGGCTGGTGTATTCCACCAGATGACCACCATGTGTCACTAGATGACAAAAGAAGTGATCTTCACCTTCCCAGACAAATATCAGGACGAGAAAATGGGTAATTCTTCCATAATGTGATCTGTGGGGTCATCTGGATCCTGTGAGGTGGCTTCAGGGCAGGTGTGCCTGCTGGGGGTGTAGCTTCAAGAATGTGTAGAAGCTTCAGCTCTTCCCAAGCTCTGCTACATGATGGGTCACTGTGCCACATAAATAAGAGAACAGCAGTACTATAAATGGTCCCATTTTGGTCTTTTACTATTTTTATGGGCCATGGTTTAGGAGAACCATCATCCATCTCTGACCACCATCACTCACCTGCCTGCATCTCTGACCACAGCTCACCCATCCCGGTCTCCACGAGAAATGTGCGGCTGTGCCGGGATCTTCTGAGCTGTTCTCGTGCTGTGAATGAAGGGGAAGACTCACGTTATATGGGGTCCACGGTAGATAATATCTGACATTTATAGTAAAGCCAGTGATAAAGAAACAAATGATTTATGATTGAAAATGCCTGACCCAGCAAAAAAACGAGATAAAGACCACAACCCAAACTACGTGAGCCTCAGAAGGGTCTCCACTCACTGTCAACTCTCATAGAATAGGATTAAAGGCTTTGTGATAACCAAACATCCCCTATAAGACTACAATACACCTTTCACCTGATCTACAGTCCACAGTTCCTCAACCCTAAATGGCTGATAACAGGTAACAATAATCAGTACATGAACTATAAAGGTCCAGTCACACTAAGGGGTGCTTCACACACAGCGAGCTCGCTGCCGAGATCGCTGCTGAGTCACGCTTTTTGTGACGCAGCAGTGACCTCATTAGCGATCTCGCTGTGTGTGACACTGAGCAGCGATCTGGCCCCTGCTGCGAGATCGCTGCTCGTTACACACAGCCCTGGTTCGTTTTCTTCAAAGCCGCTCTCCCGCTGTGACACACAGATCGCTGTGTGTGACAGCAAGAGAGCGACAAATGAAGCGAGCAGGGAGCAGGAGCCGGCGTCTGACAGCTGAGGTAAGCTTGTAACCAAGATAAACATCGGGTAACCAAGGTGGTTACCCGATATTTACCTTAGTTACCAGCCTCCGCAGCTCTCACGCTGCCTGTGCTGCCGGCTCCGGCTCTCTGCACATGTAGCTGCTGTACACATCGGGTTAATTAACCCGATGTGTACAGCAGCTAGGAGAGCAAGGAGCCAGCGCTAAGCAGTGTGCGCGGCTCCCTGCTCTCTGCACATGTAGCTGCATTACACATCGGGTTAATTAACCCGATGTGTACAGCAGCTAGGAGAGCAAGGAGCCAGCGCTAAGCAGTGTGCGCGGCTCCCTGCTCTCTGCACATGTAGCTGCATTACACATCGGGTTAATTAACCCGATGTGTACAGCAGCTAGGAGAGCAAGGAGCCAGCGCTCAGTGTGCGCGGCTCCCTGCTCTCTGCACACAGCGCTGGTAACTAATGTAAACATCGGGTAACCATACCCGATGTTTACCTTAGTTACCAGTCTCCGCAGCTTCCAGTCGGCGGCTCCGTGCAAGCGCAGCGTCGCTTGCACGTCGCTGCTGGCTGGGGGCTGTTCAGTGGTCGCTGGTGAGATCTGCCTGTTTGACAGCTCACCAGCGACCATGTAGCGATGCAGCAGCGATCCTGACCAGGTCAGATCGCTGGTCGGATCGCTGCTGCATCGCTAAGTGTGAAGGTACCCTAAGCAACTTACCAGCGATCCCAACAACGATAGGGATCGCTGGTAAGTTGCTAGGAGGTTGCTGGTGAGCTGTCACACTGCGACGCTCCAGCGATCCCACCAGCAACCTGACCTGGCAGGGATCGCTGGAGCGTGGCTACACGAGTTGCTGGTGAGCTCACCAGCAACCAGTGACCAGCCCCCAGTCTCCTAGTTACAGCACACATCAGGTTAATTAACCCCATGTGTGCTGCAGCTAAATGTGCACAGAGCAGGGAGCAGCGCACACTGCTTAGTGCTGGCTCCTTGCTCTCCTAGTTACAGCACACATCGGGTTAATTACCTGATGTGTGCTGCAGCTAAATGTGCACAGAGCAGGGAGCAGTGCACACTGCTTAGCGCTGGCTCCTTGCTCTCCTAGTTACAGCACACATCGGGTTAATTACCTGATGTGTGCTGCAGCTAAATGTGCACAGAGCAGGAGCCGGCAGCACAGGAAGTGAGAGCAGGAGACTGGTATCAAAGGTAAATATCGGGTAACCAAGGACAGGGCTTCTTGGTTACCCGATGTTTACATTAGTTACCAGCCTCAGCAGAAGCTGGCTCCCTGCTCACTGCACATTAGTTGTTGCTGTCTCGCTGTCACACACAGCGATCTGTGCTTCACAGCAGGACAGCAACAACTAAAAAATGGCCCAGGACATTCAGCAACAACCAACGACCTCACAGCAGGGGCCAGGTTGTTGCTGGATGTCACACACAGCAACATCGCTAGCAACGTCACAAAAGTTGTTCGTTACCAGCGATGTTGCTAGCGATGTTGCTTAGTGTGACGGGGCCTTTAGGCTGTAGAGTGTAAATTAATTACCCAGACCCCTGTAAAGTAAACTTAAGCTGTGTGGTTGAGCAATAAGTTTGTCATTTTTTTTTGCCTTTTCTGTGGCCTCTTTATGTCAAGATTTGAGCGTTCGGGTGCTGGTTTAGCAGTCACCATCTGAGTACATCATCAAGAATCCCTGAAAACCCAAACAGTAGATGGTCTCTGGAGACTAGTTTATGTCTTTGGCAAGTATGATACCATCACATCCTCCTCTACGCCTGGAGACCATCACATCCTCTACACCTGGAGACCATCACATCCTCCTCTACACCTGGAGACCATCACATCCTCCTCTACACCAGGAGACCATCACATCCTCCTCTACACCTGGAGACCATCACATCCTCCTCTACACCTGGAGACCATCACATCCTCCTCTACACCTGGAGACCATCACAGCTTCCTCTACACCTGGAGACCATCACATCCTCCTCTACACCTGGAGACCATCACATCCTCCTCTACACCTGGAGACCATCACATCCTCCTCTACACCTGGAAACCATCACATTCTCCTCTACACCTGGAGACCATCACAGCTTCCTCTACACCTAGAGACCATCACATCGTCCTCTACACCTGGAGACCATCACATCTTCATCTACACCTGGAGACCATCACATCCTCATCCACACCTGGATACCAACACTTCCTCATGCACACATGGAGATCATCACATCCTCATCCCCATGAAGCCATCACATCCTCATCTACACCTGGAGACCATCCTATTCTTATCCACACCTTGAGACTATCACATTGTCATACAAACCTGGAGACCATCACATTCTCATCCCTCCCAAAACCATCTCATCCCCACTTACACATGGAGATCTTCAGATATTCATCCACAGCTGGAGACCATTTCATCCTCATCCATACTTGGACACCTGTATATTTCATTCATACCTGGAGACTATAACATCCTCATCCACACCTGGAGACCTTCCTTTTCATCTTCACCCACATTTGGAAATCATCACATCTTCATCTACAACTTGAAACCATCACATTCTCATCCACACCTGAAGATCATCACATCTTCATCCAGACCAAGAGACCTTCACATCCTTTCCCCAGAGCTGTGGTGAAATCTTTAACTTCGTGAGCATGGTAGGGAATTTATAGGGTAACAATAGTTAACAGATATAGCTCCCACCCTGACAAGGGCAGTGCCTATCAGGGTGACGATGGTTTAGAGAGGACAGGACATATAAGGGACTTTTTTTCCCTTTCGCCCATGACAGCACCACCTGAGAGATAGGTTGTGCTGTCATGGGCTTCTGAAAATCCCATTACCGGTAAGTAATTAAGATTTTCCCCTCCACATTCCCTGACACTTCCCTGAGGATTCCCTTAATACATGGAGGATTCTGGTGAGATTAAACCATTTTACCTATCCAAGAATGAGTTTTATATGGCAGCACTATAACTGGTGGTATGGGATTTTACCATGTCTGTGAACTAATTATCACTTGTCCAGGAGCTCCATCGTAGGTAGTAAGGTGTGTGGGGTTTTTCTACTCCACTTTTATTATTCAATTGTTTTCTGGTCTTTATTATTGGGGCTGGTAATGTCCCAGTGCTGAGTATAATATTGGATTATTTATTAAAGGTTCAGTGTTAGTTTTGTGCTGTATTTCTACGTCCTCACCTTGTCTGAAGCTGGAGTCAACTGACCGGTCAGGAGGAAAGCCATTGAAAAAAGTCTTACAACTGAGGTCAATCAGCTGATGGAGCCGGAGCTTTCTACAGTAGATGGAGGCGGCTTCTGGCTCCAACGCAATAAGGAGCTGCTCAGGATATTCTGGGGACACCAGGCCGGCCTACAAGGTCACATGGTAGTTATAGTCTTGTACATAGGAACAGTATTATAGTAGTTATATTCTTGTACATAGGAGGCAGTATTATAGTAGAGTTATTCAAATCCCAAAAAATCCATAAATATCTCCGATATCCAGTGATGTTATTTGTTTTATTCCTATCATTCAATATGTTTAGTTTCTTCAAGAGGTGAAACCACTTACCAGGTATGCGGCTTCTCTCATGAATTGCTTTGCCGGCTGTTTCCAAATAGCAGGGACAGTGATCACCCATCGGATGCCTTCATTCTCATTAAGGGGTGGACACTGTTCCTTCAGTTCCTTTTAAGAAGAATAGCAAAAATGTAGTGCCACCATCTGCACATAAGCTGTGTTGACATGAACATATTGATGTCCCCTCCCTGCTACTAATGTATATCTAACTCACGTGCACTGCATGTTCCTTGAAGAACCTTAATGCATGGGCAAACACCTCCAACGCATGGACCTTCTTCCCGTTCAAGGCTTCGAGTTCTGTCTTCATGGTCAGATCCTAAAGGACAAAATATCATAACCAGCAAGGTGACAGAAGTGAAGATTTCACATTTTCCCCTAATACCCACGCCGGCTGCTCTTACACTGGTGCTGTGAATCTTCATCTTGAACTTCTCAAAGTAGAGCCAGTCTCGAGCCTCCTCAGGGTCCAGGTCATGGTAAAAGTCTCTGGCCGTGTATCCAAAACTATGGAACGCCTTGTCAGGAGTCAGCAGTAAACTGGTGGGAGTTTTCTGGTGGGCAACTCCAGGGTCTCCACCTTCCCATTTTCTAAAAGTGAAAAGCAGAAGATGTGGATTATTCTTGGTGGAGCCATCATGGGGATATGGTTACCCGGGGCAAGGATTTTTATAATTTTAACTATAACCTATAGTCAGACGAATCGAGTTGTCTTTTTGAATTCTAGAGATAAATAAATGATTAGTGCCGTCATCTATACACCTCTTACGTGGCCTACAGCTAAGTAGATTATATTTCTGCTCCGTATGATGATCGTACTGTACAGGGGTCTTGTAAGTAGCGCTGCTCACAATCAGGAACGCTCATCTCTCACAAATCCAAATAATGTCTCAACTTCATTCATTTAGTGTGTTGTCCAGCCGTGTGGTTCCAGGTGAACCAATAGAAGGTCTCATCGATGAGTTAAAAGATGGCCAAACACCTTGTATAGCTGCCTTCTGAACGCTCACCTAGCCGACATCTATTCCTTGTGACCCCTGTTCACAATCCCTGATCCTTTCACCCGAAGAGAGTTGGGACTTCTCCTCAATGGGCAAGTTTGGCCAACTCTCTTCTAATGTGATGAGGACAAGAAGAGATGACTTCTCTTGAGCCTCCCCATCATGCCTGATTCTTGTTTCCCTCACTGAGTAGAGTTAAGATACCACCACCCATAAGTTTGGGACTGTTACCCCCTCATGCCAAGATGGGCAAGTTTGGTTGACTTTCTTCTGTGTATGGCCCACGTAAGATCATATATGATCATCTGAGTATTGAGGTCTGAGATGATCTTCATCCAAAAGAGTCTCACTGACCTTACTCTGCTGTCCACCATCCATGTCCAGTGAGGTCTTGATATCTTCTCCTGAGCTTTGAGGATTCTGAAGGATTCCTAAACATTAGACCACTAAGTCCTCCTCTTCTTACTACATGTTATTGCTCGAAGTTCTGTACAGGCCACCTACTAGTGGTTCTGAGGGCCCCTTGCTGGTCAGTAAATTGTAGCATTTAGGGCTAATAACAGAATATCTTGGAATCATATAGATAATATGTCAACAATTCCAAGTAGTGGAATCCATGTGTTATCCGAAAGGACGACCAGCTGAAGACTGAACCAGTAATGGTATAAACCAGCAGCCATTCTATACTGGGAGCACAATATTCCACAGTAACTCAGTGAAGATAAGAGGGTGAGCAGATGCTTCCATGATTTATCACATGGCGCTCGCTCCTTTGCAGATTCCACTCTGAGAAAAATGTAATTTTTCATATTCCCATAATGAAATCCGTCTGGAGAGCAGCAAGATGTGTCACTGGGCCAAGTCTGAGGAGTGAGGCCAAGAGTTCACTTTGCTCCTGAAAATCACTTCTATGCAGGAGTTCTACCTGGCCCGGACCTCTATGACACCATCCTCAGGCCTTAAAGGGATTTTCCAGACATAGGCCTGTGCTATCTGACCACAGTATTTGGATTTCCATGCTGTGCTGATAGTATACAATGCAGGAAATGTACCTGGCCCGGACCTCTATGACACTATCCTCAGGCCTTAAAGGGATTTTCCAGATATGGTCTTGTAATATCTGACCACAGTATTTGATTTCAATGCTGTGTGGATAGTATACAGTGCAGGAGATCTACCTGGCTCTGACCTCTATGATATGGTCTTCAGGCCTTAAAGGGATTTTCCAGACATAGGCCTGTAATATCTGACACAGTATTTGGATTTCCATGCTGTGCTGATAGTATACAGTGCAGGAGATCTACCTGGCCCGGACCTCTATGACACCTTATTCAGGCCTTAAAGGGATTTTCCAGACATGGTTATGTTTGGCCAACTAACAAAAAAAAGTAGTCCTCGTCTGGGAATTGGTGGGCATTTAAGGAAAGACCCCACAGATATTAATATACAAGTACATTAGGAACTAAATGGTGGATGTCAGCCACACCCACGCACTTTTTGTACTGATTAAATGGAACCACATCTACTTTAATGCCATGTGACCTCAATAGGCCTTATATTGTAAGCAGTAGAGTGCTGCTCTAGGCTCCTCCCACACCCGCTGTAGATTACTGTTCCAGGCTCCACGCACACCCGCTGTAGAGTGCTGCTCCAGGCTCCACCCAAACCCGCTGTAGAGAGCTGCTCCAGTCTCCACCCACACCCGCTGTAGAATGCTGCTCCAGGCTTTACCCACACCCGCTGTAGAGTGCTGCTCCAGTCTCCACCCACACCCGCTATAGAGTGCTGCTCCAGGCTCTACCCACACCCGCTGTAGAATGCTGCTCCAAGCACTACCCACACCTGCTGTAGAGTGCTGCTGCAGGCTGCACTCCCACCCGCCATAGAATGCTGCTCCAAGCACTACCCACACCCGCTGTAGAGTGCTGCTGCAGGCTGCACTCACACCCGCTGTAGCATGCTGCTCCAAGCACTACCCACACCCACTGTAGAGTGCTGCTGCAGGCTGCACTCACACCCGCTGTAGAATGCTGCTCCAAGCACTACCCACACCCGCTGTAGAGTGCTGCTGCAGGCTGCACTCACACCCGCTGTAGAATGCTGCTCCAGGCTCCACCCACACCCGCTGTGGAGTGCTGCTGCAGGCTGCACTCACACCCGCTGTAAAATGCTGCTCCAGGCTCCACCCACACCCGCTGTAGAGTGCTGCTGCAGGCTGCACTCACACCCACTGTAGAATGCTGCTCCAGGCTTCACTCACACCCGCTGTGGAGTGCTGCTCAGGCTCCACCCACACCCACTGTAGAGTGCTGCTCCAGGCACGACCTACACTTGCTGTAGAGTGCTGTTCCAGGCTCCACCCACACCCGCTGTAGAATGCTGCTCCAGGCTCTACCCACACCCGCTGTAGAATGCTGCTCCAGGCTCTATCCACACCCGTTGTAGAATGCTGCTCCAGGCTCTACCCACACCCGCTGTAGAATGCTGCTCCATGCTCTACTCACACCCGCTGTAGAGTGCTGCTCCAGGCTCTACTCACACCCGCTATAGAGTGCTGCTCCAGGCTCTACCCACACCCGCTATAGAGTGCTGCTCCAGGCTCTACCCAGACACGCATTTTTTAGTAACATGAGCCTGAAATCAAGCCTTGAACAGCTCATAACTAGAGATGAGCCACCCCCCTAGTGTTCGAGTTTGGTTCGGTTGGTCGAACAACGGCTTAGTTCGGTGAACGTTCGACAAACACCTTCGAACCCCATTGAAAACAATGGCAGGCAAACACAAACACATACAAACACATTATACATGTACACATACAGTTAATAAACATTGCCATTACACTTACAGGTCCCCGCAACACGTCCTGCACTCCGTCTCCCGACGCTTTTCCTTCCGATAATCGCTGCGTCCTCCTGGTAACCAGCACTGATGATAGGACCTTCCGTGATGTTGTCATAGCATGTGACCAGTCACGTGTGTATTATCTCATTGGCTATAGACTGGTCACATGGCTAGACGTCATGCTAGGTCCTGTCAGTGCATCTCTCCGGTACGCGGTGCTCGTTTGAGCATCCCCGTGTACCGGTGAGATGCTCTGGCACATGGTCGGCTTCCCTGTTCCTGCATGCCGGCGCTCTTTACAGAATCAGCCCACATGCAGGGACTGGCTGCCAAAGCCAGTGAATTGCGGCATCGGGAATCACGTGATTGGAGCACCGTTGCTATAGTAACCTGCCTGTCAGATTACTTTAGCAACGGTGGCAGCGGTGACGTCACCGCTTACAACCCGCAGCCTCTGCTCACTCACTGAGTGATTAGACTGCACGGGAGCAGCAGCGTCTTCTTCCCATGCAGTGTTGTCTGATGTAGCAGAGCTGCATGGGTTGAAGGAGAAAGAAGACAGAAGACCAGGATCGTGGAGGGGTGAGAGGGAGTAATAAACATGGAGTCTCTAAGTGTGTCTGTGTATTTATTTCTATTAAAGTATTTTTTCTCTGTGAAGTGTCTTTTTTTTAACCCTTTATTGGAGATTCTTAATGGCCGGGTCAAACTTGCCTGACATTAAGAATCTCTGGCTTAATACTAGCTAGTAAAGCAAAGCTAGTATTAACCCATTATTACCCAGCGAGCCACCCGTCACCAGGGCAGCTGGCAGAGTTGTATACAGCGCCTGATGATGGCGCTTCTATAAAAACGCCGTTTTCTGGGGCGGCTGCGGACTGCAATTCGCAGCAGAGGGGCCCAGAAAGCTCGGGCCAACCTGTGCTGCGGATTCCAATCCCCAGCTGCCTAGTTGTACCTGGGTGAAGCCCATGTTTCTTTTTTTTAATTATTTCATGAAATTCATGAAATAATTAAAAAAATGGCTTCCCTATTTTTTTCAGTTCCCAGCCGGGTACAAATAGGCAGCTGGCGGTTGAGGGCAGCCGTACCTGCCTGCTGTACCTGGCTAGCATACAAAAATATGGCGAAGCCCACGTCATTTTTTTGGTGGGCAAAAAGCTCCTGCATACAGTCCTGGATGGAGTATGCTGAGCCTTGTAGTTCTGCAGCTGCTGTCTGCTCTCCTGCATACACTAGTGAATGGAGCATGCTGAGCCTTGTAGTTCTGCAGCTGCTGTCTGCTCTCCTCCATACAGACAGACAGCTGCTGCAGAACTACAAGGCTCAGCATACTCCATCCAGGACTGTATGCAAGAGTTTTTTGCCCCCCCTCAGAAAAATTACGTGGCTTCGCCATGTTTTTGTATGCTAGCCAGGTACAGCAAGCAGCTACGAGCTGCCCCCAACCCCCAGCTGCCTATTTGTACCCGGCTGGGAACCAAAAATATAGGGAAGCCCTTTTTTTTTATTTCATGAATTTCATGAAATAATTAAAAAAAAAATGACGTGGGCTTCGCCCAATTTTTGTGTCCAGCCAGGTACAACTAGGCAGCTGGGGATTGAAATCTGCCCAAACTTTCTTTCGCAGCCGCCCCAGAAAATGGCACTTTCATAGAAGCACCATCTTCTGGCGCTGTATCCAACTCTTCCAGCTGCCCTGGTGACGGGTGGCTCACTGGGTAATAATGGGGTTAGGGCTAGCTGTATATTATCTACTGGCCCTAAGCCCGAAATTCATGGTGTCACACCAATATTAGACATGGCCACCATGAATTTCTAGTACAGATAAAAAAAAACACAACACACAGAAAAATATTTTTATTAGAAATAAAACACAACACAATTAGTGACTCCATCTTTATTAAAATAAAGAACCCCCCTCCGCAGTAATCCTGGGTCAAGGGTCCCGCGTTGTCCAATCCCGATCCAATATCATCTGATCGGTTTGCTGGAAGGCAAAGCGATCACATGATGTGTCAGGTTCAAGGGCCTGAATCACATGACACAGCGGCTGATAGTATAAACGGCTTTTATACAATCAGCTGATGCATCAGTGCAAAAAAAAAAATAAAAAAACTACACACTTCTGTGCAGACTCCTGTCCGACAGCATCAGCTGATAGTTTAGCCGGCCGGGTGGTAAAAAGCCGGCCTCACCGCTCGACTTATAGTGTCAGCTGATCCCGTCAGGTGACCGCATCAGCTGATCATTGCCAGGTCTGAGAGAGGGAAAAGAGAGAGAAAAGAGAAGAGAGAGAGGGAGAGAAAGAAGAGAGAGGGAGAGAGAGAGAGAAAAGACAGAAGAGAGAGGGAGAGAGAATAGAAGAGAGAGAATAGAAGAGAGAGAGAGAAGAGGAGAGAGAAGAGAGAGAGGAAAGAGTGAAGAGAGAGAGAGGAGAGAGCAATGCAGCCTCATTTCGTGAACTGCTCCGATTTTAGAGGTGTGTCCCACGGCTCTCAGCTGATATCCGTCTCTTCCCCTCAGTGTATAATTAAATTAAATTATAATTATAAATAAATAATAATTATAATTTAAAATAAATTCTTTACCAGGACGGCCAGGACTTGAACTCGTGAACTAATTCTCCTTAGGCAGCAGCTCTAGCCATTGAGCCACTGCCTCTAATGAAAAGCATAGGAAGATTTGGTAATCTTGACCTCTATATTGCAGTAGAGAATCCAGAAGATTGTTCAGCTGGATGGATGGATGGATGGTGAAAGGAGGAAACACTAGCACCATTCAGCGAGCTAACCGCTCAGTCTTCCTATTTCGGGTTTATACACGCATAATATGGCTTGTAAATTTCCTTGCATTCTGGCCACGGTGCTCATTCAAATGAAAGACCACGCCTTTCCCCCTGACCTGATGGTCAAATAAAACAGCTTTTTTTTTTACCGCATATTTGGTGAGTGCCTTCTGTCTCTTTTCACATGGACTAAATGGATGGATGGAGGGATGAATGGATGGAGGGATGAATGGATGGAGGGATGAATGGATGAAGGGATGAATGGATGGAGATATGGAGGGATAACTGGAGGGATGAATGGAGGGAGGGATCAATGGATGGATGGATGGAGGGAGGGATGGAGGGATGGATGGATGGGAGGGGAAACACCGGCACTACCGCACTCATCACCGCAGACACGCAGGCACTACAACCCCCATCATCACCGCACACGCAGGCACGACAACCCCCATCATCACCGCACACGCAGGCACGACAACCCCCATCATCACCGCACACGCAGATACTACAATCCCCATCATCATCCTCGCACACGCAGGCATTACCTCAGTGACGTCCCCGCTGACAGGACAATTCACTTCAGTTGCTGCATGGAGCTGATAGAGAGCGGCATTGTTCTACTGCCGCTCCTGTTAGCTTCATGTAGCAGAGCTGATAGCGTTGTGGGACCTCTGTGGATTACGTCGGACCTGGAGGGGTATTTGGGGATTTTAATAAAATGGTGAAAGAGGGTTTTTTTCGTCTTTTATTCCAAATAAAGGATTTTTCGTTGTGTGTGTTTATTTACTTTCACTTACAGGTTAATCATGGAAGGTATCTCGGGGAGATGCCTGACATGATTAACCCCTTATTACCCCGATTACCACTGCACCAGGGCAATTCGGGATGAGCTGGGTAGAGTCCTGGGACTGTCGCATCTAATGAATGCGGCAATTCCGGGCGGCTGCTGGCTGATATTGTTAGCGTGATGGTCTCCCCATAACGTGGGGCTTCCCATCCTGACAATACCAGCCTCCAGCCATGTGGCTTTATCCTGGCTGGTATCAAAATTGGGGGGAACTGCAGGGTTTTTTTAAAATTTATTTTACTGTACGATATAGACCCACCTGCCGGTGGCTGTGATTGGTTGCAGTGAGACAGCTGTCACTCATCGTGGGGGCGTGTCTGATTGCAACCAATCATCGGCGATGGTGGGCGGGGAAAGCAGGGAATACCTGATTTAATAATGAAGCGGCAGCCATTTTCAAAAGAGGAAATGCCGCCGGAGCTTTGTGACAGCCGTGCAGCGAGGCGCCAATGATCGGTGAGTAGGAAAGAGAGAGAGATTGTGCTGGGGACGCAGGAAGCATGCAGATAGCAACATGTGCACATAGCCTTACTGTGAAAAATCATGCTTTTGGTGATTGAACCGTTCTTGAACGTAACTCGAACTGCCGAACTTTAAGCAAATCGTTCGAGTTCGTCGAACGACTCGAACACAGCCCAAAATCACTCGAACATGAAATTGGTGAACCGTTCGACTCAAACATCGCTCATCTCTACTCATAAATCCTTTCTGGACACTCCCTTTAAGTGACAGCTACCATTGAGCTCAGCGTGGCTGTTGATAGGTCACATTCGTCGTCTGTGAAGTGTACGGGGGCAGACACTGGTGGCAGACAGTGTGCGGTGGATGACTCCCGGGGCTCCCCCCTGGTTCTGCACTTGATTAGTGCGGCTCCCTGATGCCTGACACCGAGACAACATATCCTGTGGTATGATAGGGGCGGACGGAGGGGACGCCAAAACACATTCCTACATTCTTTGGTTGCTAGGAGACCGCTATAACCTGAATTTGACTGTTTTATGCTCAGATTAGCATGGGTGCAGAGAAGATAAGAGCGTCCGCCCTGCACGCCCTGGATGCCTGGGCGCGTCTTATCTACAGGATGGATTCCAATATGAGGGTGGTCACCGACCAAACCCCTCCATATTGTGACCTCACATTACCTGAGCCATTGTTACATCCCCTCTCCCATCGCCAGCCTCGCTGTATCCAAGCTGTAATGTACCTCATCATGTGGATGGCCTCGGGGTCCTTTACGAAGCTGAAGGCGTAACCGCTGGACGTGGTGCCAAAATCGATAGCCACGACCACCATAAACTGAGACGGCGCGAGGGACCGGTGCTCGCTCCTCTGAAATATAGAGAGAGAAGTATACTACCGACAGTACCAGAGGATACGGGGGGCATGTACATACAACACCATGAGAACCATGCCGGTATAACCCGGGCATCTCCTGTATATAATTATATATGTACAGCCGGTATAACCTGGGCATCTCCTGTATATAATTATATATGTACAGCTGGTATAACCTGGGCATCTCCTGTATATAATTATATATGTACAGCCGGTATAACCTGGGCATCTCCTGTATATAATTATATATGTACAGCTGGTATAATCTGGACATCTCCTGTATATAATTATATATGTACAGCCGGTATAACCCGGGCATCTCCTGTATATAATTATATATGTACAGCCGGTATAACCCGTGCATCTCCTGTATATAATTATATATGTACAGCCGGTATAACCTGGGTATCTCCTGTATATAATTATATATGTACAGCTGGTATAACCTGGGCATCTCCTGTATATAATTATATATGTACAGCTGGTATAACCCGTGCATCTCCTGTATATAATTATATATGTACAGCCGGTATAACCTGGGCATCTCCTGTATATAATTATATATGTACAGCCAGTATAACCTGGGCATCTCCTGTATATAATTATATATGTACAGCCGGTACAACCTGGGCATCTCCTGTATATAATTATATATGTACAGCCGGTATAACCTGGGCATCTCCTGTATATAATTATATATGTACAGCTGGTATAACCCGTGCATCTCCTGTATATAATTATATATGTACAGCCGGTATAACCTGGGCATCTCCTGTATATAATTATATATGTACAGCCGGTATAACCTGGGCATCTCCTGTATATAATTATATATGTACAGCTGGTATAACCCGTGCATCTCCTGTATATAATTATATATGTACAGCCGGTATAACCTGGGCATCTCCTGTATATAATTATATATGTACAGCCGGTATAACCTGGACATCTCCTGTATATAATTATATATGTACAGCTGGTATAACCTGGGCATCTCCTGTATATAATTATATATGTACAGCTGATATAACCTGGGCATCTCCTGTATATAATTATATATGTACAGCCGCTATAACCTGGGCATCTCCTGTATATAATTATATATGTACAGCCGGTATAACCTGGCATCTCCTGTATATAACTATATATGTACAGCCGGTATAACCCGGGCATCTCCTGTATATAATTATATATGTACAGCTGGTATAACCTGGGCATCTCCTGTATATAATTATATATGTACACCCGGTATAACCTGGGCATCTCCTGTATATGATTATATATGTACAGCTGGTATAACCTGGGCATCTCCTGTATATAATTATATATGTACAGCCGGTATAACCTGAGCATCTCCTGTATATAATTATATATGTACAGCCGGTATAACCCGGGCATCTCCTGTATATAATTATATATGTACAGCTGGTATAACCTGGGCATCCCCTGTATATAATTATATGTGTACAGCTGGTATAACCTGGGCATCCCCTGTATATAATTATATGTGTACAGCTGGTATAACCTGGGCATCCCCTGTATATAATTATATGTGTACAGCTGGTATAACCCGGGTATCTCCTGTATATAATTATATATGTACAGCTGGTATAACCTGGACATCTCCTGTATATAATTATATATGTACAGCCGGTATAACCTGGGCATCTCCTGTATATAATGATATATGTACAGCTGGTATAACCTGGACATCTCCTGTATATAATTATATATGTACAGCTGGTATAACCTGAGCATCTCCTGTATATAATTATATATGTACACCCGGTATAACCCGGGCATCTCCTGTATATAATTATATATGTACAGCCGGTATAACCTGGACATCTCCTGTATATAATTATATATGTACAGCTGGTATAACCTGAGCATCTCCTGTATATAATTATATATGTACACCCGGTATAACCCGGGCATCTCCTGTATATAATTATATATGTACAGCTGGTATAACCCGGGCATCTCCTGTATATAATTATATATGTACAGCTGGTATAACCCGGGCATCTCCTGTATATAATTATATATGTACAGCTGGTATAACCTGGGTATCTCCTGTATATAATTATATATGTACAGCTGGTATAACCTGAGCATCTCCTGTATATAATTATATATGTACAGCCGGTATAACCTGGGCATCTCCTGTATATAATTATATATGTACAGCCGGTATAACCTGGGCATCTCCTGTATATAATTATATATGTACAGCTGGTATAACCTGGGTATCTCCTGTATATAATTATATATGTACAGCCGGTATAACTTGGACATCTCCTGTATATAATTATATATGTACAGCTGGTATAACCCGGGCATCTCCTGTATATAATTATATATGTACAGCTGGTATAACCCGGGCATCTCCTGTATATAATTATATATGTACAGCTGGTATAACCCGGGTATCTTCTGTATATAATTATATATGTACAGCCGGTATAACCCGGGCATCTCCTGTATATAATTATATATGTACAGCCGGTATAACCCGGGCATCTCCTGTATATAATTATATATGTACAGCTGGTATAACCTGGACATCTCCTGTATATAATTATATATGTACAGCCGGTGTAACCTGGGCATCTCCTGTATATAATTATATATGTACAGCCGGTATCACCTGGGCATGTCCTGTATATAATTATATATGTACAGCTGGTATAACCTGGGCATCTCCTGTATATAATTATATATGTACAGCCGCTATAACCTGGATATCTCCTGTATATAATTATATATGTACAGCCGGTATAACCTGGGCATCTCCTGTATATAATTATATATGTACAGCCGGTATAACCTGGGCATCGCCTGTATATAATTATATATGTACAGCTGGTATAACCTGGGCATCTCCTGTATATAATTATACATGTACAGCTGGTATAACCTGGGCATCTCCTGTATATAATTATATATGTACAGCCGGTATAACCTGGCCATCTCCTGTATATAATTATATATGTACAGCCGGTATAACCTGGGCATCTCCTGTATATAATTATATGTGTACAGCTGGTATAACCTGCGCATCTCCTGTATATAATTATATATGTACAGCCGGTATAACCCGGGCATCTCCTGTATATAATTATATATGTACAGCTGGTATAACCTGGGCATCTCCTGTATATAATTATATATGTACAGCTGGTATAACCTGGGCATCTCCTGTATGTAATTATATATGTACAGCCGGTATAACCTGGGCATCTCCTGTATATAATTATATATGTACAGCTGGTATAACCTGGGCATTTCCTGTATATAATTATATATGTACAGCCGGTATAACCCAGGCATCTCCTGTATATAATTATATATGTACAGCTGGTATAACCTGGGCATCTCCTGTATATAATTATATATGTACAGCTGGTATAACCTGGGCATCCCCTGTATATAATTATATGTGTACAGCCGGTATAACCTGGGCATCTCCTGTATATAATTATATATGTACAGCTGGTATAACCTGGGCATCTCCTGTATATAATTATATGTATGTACAGCTGGTATAACCTGGGCATTTCCTGTATATAATTATATATGTACAGCCGGTATAACCCAGGCATCTCCTGTATATAATTATATATGTACAGCTGGTATAACCTGGGCATCTCCTGTATATAATTATATATGTACAGCTGGTATAACCTGGGCATCCCCTGTATATAATTATATGTGTACAGCCGGTATAACCTGGGCATCTCCTGTATATAATTATATATGTACAGCTGGTATAACCTGGGCATCTCCTGTATATAATTATATGTGTACAGCCGGTATAACCTGGGCATCTCCTGTATATAATTATATATGTACAGCTGGTATAACCTGGGCATCTCCTGTATATAATTATATGTGTACAGCCGGTATAACCTGGGCATCTCCTGTATATAATTATATATGTACAGCTGGTATAACCTGGGCATCCCCTGTATATAATTATATGTGTACAGCTGGTATAACCTGGGATAATATAGCATGTAGTTTTGTATTCGGTCACACTCACGTACCGGAGACTGTGATGGGGTTAGCGGGGCGATGCTACAACTCTCATTCAGGAAGTTCGGGGAGAGTGTTGGGGACGGAGTACAGGAACGATCCATGTTTTCTGCTAGAATAGAAGACAAAGGTAAGCGCTTGTTCTTCCTCCTATTGGTGGACGCTGATTATTACAGTTATATCTCTGCCACATGGGGGCGCTATCACTTATGGATATTTGATGCTTTTTTTGGTTTTACATTGGAACATTCATAAAAAAGCAATAAACAATGTAATGAAACGTGGAGGAGGGGGCCTTCATCTCAGCCCCCCAGACCAGCTCCTTCCATAAACACGGCACACTTACTGCTGCTACACTTGGAACTTGAGCTTTTGATATAAAAAGACCCTCTCCCATCATTTCGCCCCCTCTCCTCCCTGGGCACAACTGTGAGGTGGGATTTCAGAAATTTTATGTTGATTAATAACAGATGTGCTCTGAATTGTGTGATGAAAGGGAAGGGGGTGATGGATGGAGGGGGTGGGGGTTCCAGAACATTCCCTCCGTCCTGCGCAGGATCAGCACAAGGGGCTCAAGTAACAAGGACAAAAATGTGAAAAATATTCCAGTATGGGACGGAAGCAGCGCTGGTCGCAGTGCTGGGGGTGGTTAATGCGAATGATGAGAGTCAAAATATAGAAAAGTCACAACGTGCAGGAATAAATATATACAGGAGGCGATCGGACGAAATATAGAAAAGTCACAACGTGCAGGAATAAATATCTACAGGAGACGATCGGACGAAATATAGAAAAGTCACAACGTGCAGGAATAAATATATACAGCAGACGATCGGATGAAATATAGAAAAGTCACAACGTGCAGGAATACAGGAATAAATATATACAGGAGACGATCGGATGAAATACAGAAAAGTCACAACGTGCAGGAATAAATATACACAGGAGACAATCGGATAAAATATAGAAAAGTCACAACGTGCAGGAATAAATATATACAGCAGATGATCGGACGAAATATAGAAAAGTCACAACGTACAGGTATAAATATCTACAGGAGACGATCGGATGAAATATAGAAAAGTCACAACGTGCAGGAATAAATATATACAGGAGACGATCGGACGAAATATAGAAAAGTCACAACGTACAGGTATAAATATCTACAGGAGATGATCGGATGAAATACAGAAAAGTCACAACGTGCTGGAATAAATATATACAGGAGACGATCGGACGAAATATAGAAAAGTCGCAATGTGCTGGAATAAATATATACAGGAGACAATCGGATGAAATATAGAAAAGTCACAACGTACAGGAATAAATATATACAGGAGACGATCGGACGAAATATAGAAAAGTCACAACGTACAGGTATAAATATCTACAGGAGACGATCGGATGAAATACAGAAAAGTCACAACGTGCTGGAATAAATATATACAGGAGATGATCGGATGAAATATAGAAAAGTCACAACGTGCAGGAATAAATATATACAGGAGACGATCGGACGAAATATAGAAAAGTCACAACGTACAGGTATAAATATCTACAGGAGACGATCGGATGAAATACAGAAAAGTCACAACGTGCTGGAATAAATATATACAGGAGACGATCGGACGAAATATAGAAAAGTCGCAATGTGCTGAAATAAATATATACAGGAGACGATCGGACGAAATATAGAAAAGTCGCAATGTGCTGGAATAAATATATACAGGAGATGATCGGATGAAATATAGAAAAGTCACAACGTGCAGGTATAAATATATATAGCAGACGATCGGACGAAATATAGAAAAGTCACAACGTACAGGTATAAATATCTACAGCAGATGATCGGATGAAATACAGAAAAGTCACAACGTGCAGGAATACAGGAATAAATATATACAGGAGACGATCGGATGAAATACAGAAAAGTCACAACATGCAGGAATAAATATATACAGCAGACGATCGGACGAAATATAGAAAAGTCACAACGTGCTGGAATAAATATATACAGGAGACGATCGGACGAAATATAGAAAAGTCACAATGTGCAGGTATAAATATATATAGCAGACGATCGGACGAAATATAGAAAAGTCACAACGTGAAGGAATAAATATATACAGGAGACGATAGGACGAAATATATAAAAGTCACAACGTGCTGGAATAAATATATACAGGAGACGATCGGATGAAATACAGAAAAGTCACAACGTGCAGGAATAAATATATACAGGAGACGATCGGACGAAATATAGAAAAGTCACAACGTACAGGTATAAATATCTACAGGAGACGATCGGATGAAATACAGAAAAGTCACAACGTGCAGGAATAAATATATACAGGAGACGATCGGACGAAATATATAAAAGTCACAACGTGCTGGAATAAATATATACAGGAGACGATCGGATGAAATACAGAAAAGTCACAACGTGCAGGAATAAATATATACAGGAGACGATCGGACGAAATATAGAAAAGTCACAACGTACAGGTATAAATATCTACAGGAGACGATCGGATGAAATACAGAAAAGTCACAACGTGCAGGAATAAATATATACAGGAGACGATCGGACGAAATATATAAAAGTCACAACGTGCTGGAATAAATATATACAGGAGACGATCGGATGAAATACAGAAAAGTCACAACGTGCAGGAATAAATATATACAGGAGACGATCGGACGAAATATAGAAAAGTCACAACGTACAGGTATAAATATCTACAGGAGACGATCGGATGAAATACAGAAAAGTCACAACGTGCTGGAATAAATATATACAGGAGACGATCGGACGAAATATAGAAAAGTCGCAATGTGCTGGAATAAATATATACAGGAGACGATCGGATGAAATATAGAAAAGTCACAACGTACAGGAATAAATATATACAGGAGACGATCGGACGAAATATAGAAAAGTCACAACGTACAGGTATAAATATCTACAGGAGACGATCGGATGAAATACAGAAAAGTCACAACGTGCTGGAATAAATATATACAGGAGATGATCGGATGAAATATAGAAAAGTCACAACGTGCAGGAATAAATATATACAGGAGACGATCGGACGAAATATAGAAAAGTCACAACGTACAGGTATAAATATCTACAGGAGACGATCGGATGAAATACAGAAAAGTCACAACGTGCTGGAATAAATATATACAGGAGACGATCGGACGAAATATAGAAAAGTCGCAATGTGCTGAAATAAATATATACAGGAGACGATCGGACGAAATATAGAAAAGTCGCAATGTGCTGGAATAAATATATACAGGAGATGATCGGATGAAATATAGAAAAGTCACAACGTGCAGGTATAAATATATATAGCAGACGATCGGACGAAATATAGAAAAGTCACAACGTACAGGTATAAATATCTACAGCAGATGATCGGATGAAATACAGAAAAGTCACAACGTGCAGGAATACAGGAATAAATATATACAGGAGACGATCGGATGAAATACAGAAAAGTCACAACATGCAGGAATAAATATATACAGCAGACGATCGGACGAAATATAGAAAAGTCACAACGTGCTGGAATAAATATATACAGGAGACGATCGGACGAAATATAGAAAAGTCACAATGTGCAGGTATAAATATATATAGCAGACGATCGGACGAAATATAGAAAAGTCACAACGTGAAGGAATAAATATATACAGGAGACGATAGGACGAAATATATAAAAGTCACAACGTGCTGGAATAAATATATACAGGAGACGATCGGATGAAATACAGAAAAGTCACAACGTGCAGGAATAAATATATACAGGAGACGATCGGACGAAATATAGAAAAGTCACAACGTACAGGTATAAATATCTACAGGAGACGATCGGATGAAATACAGAAAAGTCACAACGTGCAGGAATAAATATATACAGGAGACGATCGGACGAAATATATAAAAGTCACAACGTGCTGGAATAAATATATACAGGAGACGATCGGATGAAATACAGAAAAGTCACAACGTGCAGGAATAAATATATACAGGAGACGATCGGACGAAATATAGAAAAGTCACAACGTACAGGTATAAATATCTACAGGAGACGATCGGATGAAATACAGAAAAGTCACAACGTGCAGGAATAAATATATACAGGAGACGATCGGACGAAATATATAAAAGTCACAACGTGCAGGTATAAATATATATAGCAGACGATCGGACGAAATATAGAAAAGTCACAACGTACAGGTATAAATATCTACAGCAGATGATCGGATGAAATACAGAAAAGTCACAACGTGCAGGAATACAGGAATAAATATATACAGGAGACGATCGGATGAAATACAGAAAAGTCACAACATGCAGGAATAAATATATACAGCAGACGATCGGACGAAATATAGAAAAGTCACAACGTGCTGGAATAAATATATACAGGAGACGATCGGACGAAATATAGAAAAGTCACAATGTGCAGGTATAAATATATATAGCAGACGATCGGACGAAATATAGAAAAGTCACAACGTGAAGGAATAAATATATACAGGAGACGATAGGACGAAATATATAAAAGTCACAACGTGCTGGAATAAATATATACAGGAGACGATCGGATGAAATACAGAAAAGTCACAACGTGCAGGAATAAATATATACAGGAGACGATCGGACGAAATATAGAAAAGTCACAACGTACAGGTATAAATATCTACAGGAGACGATCGGATGAAATACAGAAAAGTCACAACGTGCAGGAATAAATATATACAGGAGACGATCGGACGAAATATATAAAAGTCACAACGTGCTGGAATAAATATATACAGGAGACGATCGGATGAAATACAGAAAAGTCACAACGTGCAGGAATAAATATATACAGGAGACGATCGGACGAAATATAGAAAAGTCACAACGTACAGGTATAAATATCTACAGGAGACGATCGGATGAAATACAGAAAAGTCACAACGTGCAGGAATAAATATATACAGGAGACGATCGGACGAAATATATAAAAGTCACAACGTGCTGGAATAAATATATACAGGAGACGATCGGATGAAATACAGAAAAGTCACAACGTGCAGGAATAAATATATACAGGAGACGATCGGACGAAATATAGAAAAGTCACAACGTACAGGTATAAATATCTACAGGAGACGATCGGATGAAATACAGAAAAGTCACAACGTGCAGGAATAAATATATACAGCAGACGATCGGACGAAATATAGAAAAGTCACAACGTACAGGTATAAATATATACAGGAGACGATCGGACGAAATATAGAAAAGTCACAACGTGCAGTAATAAATATATACATATATCTATTGGATTTTTCATGTCAGTATTCACACAGCAGTTTCTGTTTTTCATATATTCCCCTTACATAGTCACAGGTGTGCATACCTTCTCACCATATAACATAATAATTAAGACATAGAGGGTGAAGAGTATATACATACTAAAGTCCCAGTGCAAGTGCAGGGTGGAGGACAGTCTCTGTGTGGAGAACCCCGACGCGCGTTTCACATAGGTTATAGCAGCTTATTCATGGGGAGATGCAAGTAAAAAATGCCTAATGGCTAGTACTAGTTCCAGAATGCAGACGTGTCTATATAGAGAGCTTTTGGCTTCAACTGTTTATGTTATATTTTATTCTTGTGGCCATTGCACTATATTTATATCATCCTATTATCTAAGCCCCCGCATTCTTTGCACAGTACAGGGGCTGCTCTGTGCGTCCTCTGCTGTGCAGACCCCCGTCCCGTCTCTCTGGACACACATCACTTTATTTATATAAGATAATTCCTGACATCGCTCTCGTCTATGGTGACAAATGGGATCCTTTACAAGGATTTGTGTAACGTTTTCAAGGGAAACCACTAATGAATTACTTCTGCTTCGGGAACTAAACAAGAGGAAAGTAATGAGCGGAGGCCTCTCCCCAAGAGAGGGGCGCGAGGAGCAGGTGGACGAGGACGGTCTGTCTCTGACTGGTAACAAATTCTGCTTTTCATATCACGGTTCCCATAGATGTGGATAAAACCTGGAAAACTATGCAAATGGGGTCTTACCTATTAAATTAAGGGGATGGGGGGCAAAGGAGAGGCTCAGCTCATGGGCTGTGAGCGTCACACCGCGCTGCCATAGAGGACTGCTACCAAGAAGTGATTTTTTTTTTATTAGTCTACGCGTTTCAGAGATAAAAGATCCTTCTTCAGGACAAATCATATGAGCTCTTTCTTTTTTTTGCCCTTTCTCTGAGCGTTGTACGGTGTGACATTGGGGGAGTTTTCTGGGACGTCCACTCTTGGGAAGATGGGGAATGGTCCTAAATATTTTCCACTCGTCAGAAATATTTTTTTACTGAAAATTATTGACTGCAGATTGTTTGGAAATGTCCATATAACCCGTGCTAAACTGATGAGCGGGAACGATTTATCCTCTATGATCATTACTATTGTATTTCCTCCCTGGCATTTTGTTAACACATTTGAATGATCCAGGCCAGCAAACTGCTAAAACTTCTGCTTTTATAGAGGCGCTCGTACTTTCTGATAAACAATCATTCCCAGACATTTGATTACCAGGAAAAAATAGTAAGGGTGTACTTACTTTTTCACACTCTGCTTCATATTTTGGCCTATTTTTTGGTAATTTAATAATGATGATGACAATGTAGTCTGTGACGTGTTGTTGATCTGAGGTTGTAGTTACCACACTTTAACATGGTATAAGATATTTATTTTATTATGTCCTTATTAGTGATGGGCAAACCCAAACTGTAAAGTTCGGGGTCCGTATTGGTTACCTAGTATCTGTGCGTGGACCACAAACACATAGTTCTCAGGGAACTTTGTGTAACTGTTCAGATTCGGGCACCCAGATAATTAGAAATAAAGGAAAAAGAAAGAAAATAAGGAATAAAGCAGGCACGCTCGCTATACTTACCTAGTCTCCAGCGCGGCTGTAACACTACTTCCAGGTCCGCTCATTAACCCTCATGCATATTCACTGCTTCCCCCGCCCACTGTCAATCCTGGGGTCTGTGATTGGTTGCTGTCTGATAATGCCCTCACCCTGTGTAACAGCGTCTGTGATTGTTTGGAATCACACACACTGTCTGCGTCACTATATTGTAAAGAATAAATAAATTGGTATAGGGTCCCTTCATATTGTGATACCCAGCACAGATAAAGGATATGGCTACTGGCTGGAGCCCCCAGCCGTGTGCTTATCTTGACTGTGTATCAAAATACAAGGGACCCCATGTAGCTATTTTAAAAATTAGTTAAATAATGAATTATTTAGATAAATAATTTTTAAAAAAGGTATGTGGTCCCTCCCCAATATTTATATCCAGACATGATAAAGCTGACAGCTGGGGGCTGGTGTTCTCAGGCTGGGGAGGACCATGGTTATTGGTCCCCCCAGTCTAAAAATAGCAGCCTGCAGCTGCCCAAAATTGTAGAATCCATTAGAATTGATATTGTCTGCACTTTTCCAGCTCTTCCCCATTGCCCTGGTGCGGTGGCAGTTGGAGTAATAAGGGGTTAATGACACACAGCGACCACTAAGCTCTAGATTAGTGATGGAAGGTGTCTATGAGACGCCCATTCCATTACTAGTACTGTAAGTGAAAAGAAGTGACCAGTAACACCGGAAAAATCCTTTATTTGAAATCAAATACAGAAAAAGTCTTTCTCCAATTTATTAACCCTAAACACCCAGTTCCGATGTAGTCCACATGAGGTCTCACGATGATCCCGGCTCTGCTACATACTGAAGTGACAGCATAGGCACATTAGAAAACAAGACCGCCTGCTGTGGCTTCAGGCAGAAATGGACTGAGCAGCTGCTGTGAGTGGTGACATCACTTAGTTTATCGGCAGTCACAGCTGAAGGTTCCCATGGTCCCCCACCTGTGACCGCAGGTAAACTCACCTCAGGGGAACTGATTGAATTTAGTGACCTCACCTCAGGTGAACTCATTCAGTTCATTGAGTCCTGCATCTCCTTGCAGAAAGCTTTGGTTTTTTGCCAGAATATGCAGATTTGGTGCAGGAATTGATGCATAAAATTCAGCACCAAATCTGCATCCCTTGACAAAAAAGCCCGCACAAAAAAGGAATTGACGCCGTTTTGGTATAGAATTCTGCCAAGAAACTTACTCACAGTATTAGTAATAGGGGGGGTTTCATAGACCCTCCCTATTATAAATCTGGGGCTTAGTGACAGCTGTGAGCTGTCATTAACACCTTATATTACCTTGATTGCCACTGTACCTTGCCAATCGTCATGAGCTGGGTAAAGTGCTGGAATTGTCACATCTATTGGATGCGACAATTCTGGGTGACTGTAGGCTGCTATTGTTTGGCTGGGGGCCCCAATAACCATTGACCTCCCCAGCCTGAGAATACCAGCCCCCAGCTGTTGGCTTTGTTATGGCTGGGTATCAAAATTGGGGAAACCATGCCATTTTTTTATTATACATTTAAATAATTAAAAAAAAAAAAGCCGCATGCTTTTCCTCTTATTTTGAAACACAGCCAAGATAAGCGCAGGGTTGGGGGCTGCAGCCTGTATCTATAAGCTTTATCAGCACTGAGTATCATAATATGGGGGAACCCTATGCCAATTTATCACAGATGTAGTCACAGGGTGGAGGCGTGGTCAGACTGCAACCAATCACACACAGTAAATATGTATGAGGTTTAATGAGCGGACCCGGAAATAGTGTTACTGCGCGTGGGATACTTGCTCAGATCCCCCGACCCCCCCCCCCTCCATTACCATTTTACAGCACAATTTTCGGTTACCCATTTACTTATATGGGGTTCAGCATCTGGGCAGATGTTCCAGTCTCGAATCTGATTTTTTGAAAAAATCCAGCTGGACCGGACGAACCCGAACATCTGAAGGGTCGCCCATCTCTAGTCCTTACATGTAAAAACATAGGATGCAAAGAAGGTGTACATCATTTTTATCATTATTGTGTATAGCTATGCTCCAACTTTGCACTGTACATGGCTATTCTCTAGATATGTACAGTACATACAATAAATGGCTATGCTCTGCTAGTACATGGTTATGCTCTAAGTGTGCACTGTTCATGGCTATTTTGTAATTGTGCACTATATTTACTTGTCTATGCTGTAGTTGTGCACTATCTGCACATGTCTATGCTGTAATTGTGCACTATATGTACATGGTTATGCTGTAATTCTGCACTATATGTACATGGCTATGCTGTAATTCTGCACTATATGCACATGGCTATGCTGTAATTCTGCACTATATGCACATGGCTATGCTGTAATTGTGCACTATATGCACATGGCTATGCTGTAATTCTGCACTATATGTACATGGCTATGCTGTAATTCTGCACTATATGTACATGGCTATGCTGTAATTGTGCACTATATGCACATGGCTATGCTGTAATTGTGCACTATATGCACATGGCTATGCTGTAATTCTGCACTATATGTACATGGCTATGCTGTAATTCTGCACTATATGCACCCGGCTGTAATTGTAATTTCGGTGACATCCCCCTGCCTGCGGTGACCCTGCGGCCGGTGGACGCCCGGGCCCCAGCCCTCAGTACAGGGAAGTTGGGCGTTGTCATTCTGTTCCTTTTCTCTCCAAACATCCTCTGAGAAAGGAGGAGAAGGAAATACCTTCCTATAGGTTTCCTCTTATCAGCGGCTGCTATCTGCGCTCTCCCCGGCTGCCTGCTTTTTCTGTGGCCTCCAGAATAAACATTTTCCCCTCCCTGCTGCTCGGCTCCATCTCTGGCCCTTCTTGGGGTGGTGTGGGTGAGATCTTCCATCTGGCAGCACAAAATTCATGATTTCTGCATTATAGGACGAGGTACAGATGTGCGCTCCATTGTACGGACGTTTCCTCTGCCATCGGACGCACCCCGAGCGAGGAACCGTCCTAGACCCATATTTATTCTAGAAGAAGACGGGGTCATAGTAATGGATAGATCATCAGGATACAAAGTGTCCTCCAAATATTCCCCCCAAAAAATGCTCTTTGCTACTCGGGAACCTTTTTTCTTCCACTAGAAACATTTCTCACAGGTAATTCATGTCCTAAAATCATCTGTGCTGCTGTGGAGCATTGTAGCTTCAGTATAATCCACTTCAATTACTTCAGAATTGATGGTTTTGGTTACTTTTCCCAGTATGCTGCCGAAGAAGTTACAACATTGACTCAAGAGGAGTAGACATCTGTTAGGCAGAAATCTATGTAACGTGTGGCCTGGCAGAAGGGGTATGCTTATGTAGCACCCAGGGGGTCTAGGTCGGGTCCTGTACCTGTTTTACTCATCACCGGGCCGGTGCGGAGGTCTGAGATGTTACAGTGGCCTGCCCAGTTTCGTGCCCCGAGGTGTACACCAATAGAAGGGAAGAGGATGGTGGATGAATGTCGTGACGCCACCTGTGGTATGCGGCCAGGGATTAGCCGCCGCTGCTGTCGCTGTCCTCCGAGGTGGATGGTAGTAGCAGCAAAGACGGTATCGCTCCCCACAGGTGGAGGGATGATGAGGAGAGTAGTGATGGCGGGGGCCTTTGCCGCCGAGGCGCGGGGCGCCGGTAATATGGGTCCTAGTTGGCTGCTGCGGTTCCAGGTGTCTTTGAAGTAACCCAGTTGCTTCCGCTGAAGTCCTGGCCACTGCCGTGATGGGCCCCATCGAACCCGGATCTCTTTAGAGGTCAGTCCTAGCGCTTTGTCAGTTGGATCACCATGGCTTAAAGCTACTTGGGGAACCCCAGTCCGTGTCAAGTAAAACTCTTGTCTCCTTGCTGGTGCCGCGGCTCCGCAATGGGGCCTGTCCCCGAATCCTATATTGCACTATGCTTTCAGGCTCTATCTTGGCCAGGGAGACCTGCAATCTCCCCGTCCCTGCAGATTCTAGAAAACTAACTTGGAAAATGATCTTCCCTAGGGTCCTGCACCTTGTGTGGCGCCGGCTCTGAGGGAGCAGTGAAGCTATCCCCTCGGCAACTGTATGAACTCCTGTGTCCCACCAGAGCCACCGGTCAGACCGTCTGCTCCTTTCCTCTCCTGCTGGAGAATTCTCCAACTGTTGTGTTGGCTCCTAACTCCCCCTGGTGGCTGCTCCTCCCCTGGGTCCCTGTCACTAGTGGGTGGCTTCCCCCCGTGTTTGGAGACTGCTTTACGACCCTACCCTAGCCCGGTCCCCAGTGGAGAGGGCAACCTAGTTGTGTGTTGAGTTGTGTAAATGGTGAAACTGGTATCGACCTCCTTTAGATCCGGGTTGAGCACTGCACCATAAGTGAGGTGCAGTACCCTGTGGCGACCGAAGCCTCAGGGGCGTAACACTTACATTAAACAGAGCAGGGGTATGGATTAGTTGAGCAGAGGTTGATCAGGGGTGTTATTCCATTGCTCAAGGGTGTGGTTTATTTAAGCAGGATTTTGGCTCAAATGGACAGGGGTGTGGCTCTTCAACAAGAGTTTGACTCAGATAGGCAGAGGTGGGGTTCAGTTGAGGAGGGGTGTGGCATATTTTCAGCAGGGGTATGTTTATTCAGCAGGGATGTGGCTTAGGCGGGTAGAGGCATGATTTAGTTGAGCAGTGGTGTGGTTTATTATCAGCAGGGGGTTCTCTTACCTATTTGCAGCGTTCCCATTCTGCTGTCCAGCAACGTTGCCATGTCCTAAAAATAAAGATACAGGGTTATTTTACCTTCAAAGCTGAAAATCCACATCCGAGCCGTCCAGACATCACAAGGGTGCTGCTAGAAATACGTAAAGAACCACCTGCAGCAGTTTGCAAGGTTAAGGTGTAGGAAGTGAGAGTCACTGGGGGGTCCACACGTCACTGATCACAGTATAAGGCTGGGGTCACATTGGCGGATATCGTCCAATGCGATCTTCTACTGACTCTCGGCTCAGACTCCACTGTGAGTGTGACCGAGTGTCAGTCAGTGTGATCAGAGTCTCTCACGTGAGAATCGGAGCCCAGGTGGGGAGTAGATGGGGAGAGTAATTTCTCCATCTTCTCCACTGTCTCTGTGTATATCGTACTGATGTCATCCGAGTGCCGTCCGATGTGTCCCACGCTCCATAGACTTGTAATGTAAGATTCGCTGCCAATCGCAGTATGAGAAAAAAAATGCACCAGAGCTTGAAGAAGCAGGGAGATGCACCAGACCTGGAGGAAGCGGGGAGATGCGCCAGACCTGGAGGAAGCGGGGAGATGCACCAGAGCTGGAGAAAGCGGGGAGATGCACCAGAATTAGAGGAAGCGGGGAGATGCACCAGACCTGGAGGAAGCGGGGAGATGCGCCAGACCTGGAGGAAGCGGGGAGATGCGCCAGACCTGGAGGAAGCAGGGAGATGCACCAGAGCTTGAAGAAGCGGGGAGATGCACCAGACCTGGAGGAAGCGGGGAGATGCACCAGAGCTTGAAGAAGCAGGGAGATGCACCAGACCTGGAGGAAGCGGGGAGATGCGCCAGACCTGGAGGAAGCGGGGAGATGCACCAGAGCTGGAGAAAGCGGGGAGATGCACCAGAATTAGAGGAAGCGGGGAGATGCACCAGACCTGGAGGAAGCGGGGAGATGCGCCAGACCTGGAGGAAGCGGGGAGATGCGCCAGACCTGGAGGAAGCAGGGAGATGCACCAGAGCTTGAAGAAGCGGGGAGATGCACCAGACCTGGAGGAAGCGGGGAGATGCACCAGAGCTTGAAGAAGCAGGGAGATGCACCAGACCTGGAGGAAGCGGGGAGATGCGCCAGAGCTGGAGGAAGCGGGGAGATGCACCAGAGCTGGAGGAAGCGGGGAGATGCACCAGAATTAGAGGAAGCGGGGAGATGCACCAGAGCTGGAGGAAGCGGGGAGATGCACCAGAATTAGAGGAAGTGGGGAGATGCACCAGAATTAGCGGAAGCGGGGAGATGCACCAGACCTGGAGGAAGCGGGGAGATGCGCCAGCCTGGTGGAAGCGGGGAGATGCACCAGAGCTTGAAGAAGCGGGGAGATGCACGAGACCTGGAGGAAGCGGGGAGATGCGCCAGACCTGGAGGAAGCGGGGAGATGCACCAGAGCTGGAGGAAGCGGGGAGATGCACCAGACCTGGAGGAAGCGGGGAGATGCACCAGAATTAGAGGAAGCGGGGAGATGCACCAGAGCTGGAGGAAGGAGGGAGATGCACCAGAGCTGGGGAAGCGGAGAAATGCACAAGAATTAGAGGAAGTGGGGAGATGCACCAGAATTAGAGGAAGTGGGGAGATGCACCAGAGCTGGTAGAAGTGGGGAGATGCACCAAAGCTGGTAGAAGTGGGGAGATGCACCAGAGCTGGAGGAAGTGGGGAGATGAACCATACCTGGATGAAGCGGGGAGATGCACCAGAGCTGGAGAAAGCGCAGAGATGCACCAGAATTAGAGGATGCAGGGAGATGCACCAGAGCTGAAAGAAGCGGGGAGATGCACCAGAACTGTGGCAAGTGAGGAGATGCACCAGAGCTGGACAAAGCAGAGAGATGCACCAGAATTAGAGGAAACGGGAAGATGCACCAGAGCTGGAGGAAGCAGGGAGATGCACCAGAACTGGAGAAAGCGGAGAGATCCACCAGAATTAGAGAAAGCGGGGAGATGCACCAGAGCTGGAGAAAGCAGAGAGATCCACCAGAAGTAGAGGAAGCGGGGAGATGCACCAGAACTGGAACAAGTGGGGAGATGTACCAGAGCTGGAAAAAGTGGAGAGATGCACCAGAGCTGAAAGAAGCGGGGAGATGCACCAGAGCTGGAAGAAGCGGGGAGATGCACCAGAGCTGGAAGAAGCGGGGAGATGCACCAG
Organism: Anomaloglossus baeobatrachus; assembly: GCF_048569485.1. Classification (NCBI taxonomy): domain Eukaryota; kingdom Metazoa; phylum Chordata; class Amphibia; order Anura; family Aromobatidae; genus Anomaloglossus; species Anomaloglossus baeobatrachus. Next base: position 18,114,469 of record NC_134353.1, read on the forward strand.
AACTGGACCAAACAGGGAGATGCACCAGAATTAGAGGAAGCGGGGAGATGCACCAGAGCTGGAAGAAGCGGGGAGATGCATCAGAACTGGGGGAAGTGGGGAGATGTAACAGAACTGGAACAAGCAGGGAGATGCACAGAGCTGGAGGAAGCGGGGAGATGCACCAGAGCTGGAGGAAGCGGGGAGATGCACCAGAGCTGAAGGAAGCGGGGAGATGTCTGGAGGAAGCGGGGAGATGCACCAGAACTGGAGAAAGCGGGAGGTGCAACAGAGCTGGAGGAAGCGGGGGATGCACCAGAACTGGGGGAAGTGGGGAGATCCACCAGAACTAGAGAAAGCGGGGAGATGCACCAGAGCTGGAGAAAGCAGAGAGATCCACCAGAATTAGAGGAAGCGGGGAGATGCACCAGAACTGGAACAAGTGGGGAGATGCACCAGAGCTGGAAAAAGTGGAGAGATGCACCAGAGCTGAAAGAAGCGGGGAGATACACCAGAGCTGAAAGAAGCGGGGAGATGCACCAGAGCTGGAAGAAGCGGGGAGATGTACCAGAGCTGGAAGAAGCGGGGAGATGCACCAGAACTGGACCAAACAGGGAGATGCACCAGAATTAGAGGAAGCGGGGAGATGCACCAGAGCTGGATGAAGTGGGAAGATGCATCAGAACTGGGGGAAGTGGGGAAATGTACCAGAACTGGAACAAGCAGGGAGATGCACAGAGCTGGAGGAAGCGGGGAGATGCACCAGAGCTGGAGGAAGCGGGGAGATGCACCAGAGCTGAAGGAAGCGGGTAGATGTCTGGAGGAAGCGGGGAGATGCACCAGAACTGGAGAAAGCGGGAGGTGCACCAGAGCTGGAGGAAGCGGGGGATGCACCAGAACTGGGGGAAGTGGAGAGATGTACCAGAACTAGAACAAGCAGGGAGATGCACCAAGGCTAGAGGAAGTGGGGAGATGCACCAGACCTGGAGGAAGCAGGGAGATGTACCAGACCTGGAGGAAGAGGGGAGATGCACCAGAACTTGAGGAAGCGAGGAGATGCACCAGAACTGGAGGAAGCGGGGAGATGCACCAGAACTGGGGGAAGTGGGGAGATGCACCAGAACTGGAGGGAGCGAGGGATGCACCAGAGCTGGAGGAAGCGGGGAGATGCACCAGACCACCTGGGGGAAGTGGGGAGATGCACCAGAACTGGAGGAAGCGGGGGATGCACCAGAGCTGGAGGAAGCGGGGGATGCACCAGAACTGGGGGAAGTGGGGAGATGTACCAGAACTGGAACAAGCAGGGAGATGCAATAAGTCTAGAGAAAGCGGGGAGATGCACCAGGATTAGAGGAAGCGGGGAGATGCACCAGAACTGGAGGAAGTGGGGAGATGCACCAGAATTGGAACAAGCAGGGAGATGCACCAGAACTAGAGGAAACGGGGAGATGCACCAGAACTGGAACAAGCAGGGAGATGCACCAGAACTAGAGGAAGCGGGGAGATGCAGCAGAGCTGGAAGAAGCAGGGAGATGCACCAGAGCTGGAGGAAGCAGGGAGATGCACCAGAACTGGAGGAAGTAGGGAGATGCATCAGAGGTGGAGGAAGCGGGGAGAAGTCTGGGGAAGCGGCGAGATGCACCAGAACTGGAGGAAGCGGCGAGATGCATCAGAACTGGAGGAAGCGGGGAGATGCATCAGAGCTGTCGGAAGCGGGGAGATGTCTGGAGGAAGCGGGGAGATACACCAGAACTGGAGGAAGCGGGGGATGCACCAGAACTGGGGGAAGTGGGGATATGCACCAGAACTGGTGGAAGCCTGGAGATGCACCAGAACTTGAGGAAGCGAGGAGATGCACCAGAACTAGAGGAAGCGGGGAGATGCACCAGAACTGGGGGAAGTGGGGAGATGCACCAGAACTGGAGGAAGCGGGGGATGCACCAGAGTTGGAGGAAGCGGGGAATGCACCAGAGCTGGAGGAAGTGGGGGATGCACCAGAGCTGGAGGAAGCGGGGAGATGCACCAGAACTGGAGGAAGTGGGGGATGCACCAGAGCTGGAGGAAGCGGGGGATGCACCAGAAGTGGGGGAAGTGGGGAGATGTACCAGAACTGGAACAAGCAGGGAGATGCAATAAGTCTAGAGGAAGTGGGGAGATGCACCAGAGCTGGGGAGATGCACCAGAACTGGAACAAGCAGGGAGATGCACCAGAACTAGAGGAAACGGGGAGATGCACCAGAACTGGAACAAGCAGGGAGATGCACCAGAACTAGAGGAAACTGGGAGATGTACCAAAGCTGGAAGAAGCAGGGAGATGCACCAGAGCTGGAAGAAGCAGGGAGATGCACCAGAACTAGAGGAAGCGGGGGATGCACCAGAGCTGGAAGAAGCAGGGAGATGCACCAGAACTAGAGGAAGCGGGGAGATGCACCAGAACTGGAACAAGCAGGGAGATGCACCAGAACTAGAGGAAACTGGGAGATGCACCAGAGCTGGAGGAAGCGGGAGATGCACCAGAGCTGGAAGAAGCAGGGAGATGCACCAGAACTAGAGGAAGCGGGGGATGCACCAGAGCTGGAAGAAGCAGGGAGATGCACCAGAACTAGAGGAAGCGGGGAGATGCACCAGAGCTGGAGGAAGCGGGGAGATGCACCAGAGCTGGAAGAAGCAGGGAGATGCACCAGAACTAGAGGAAGCGGGGAGATGCACCAGAACTGGAAGAAGCAGGGAGATGCACCAGAACTAGAGGAAGCGGGGAGATGCAGCAGAGCTGGAAGAAGCAGGGAGATGCACCAGAGCTGGAGGAAGCAGGGAGATGCACCAGAACTGGAGGAAGTAGGGAGATGCATCAGAGGTGGAGGAAGCGGGGAGAAGTCTGGGGAAGCGGCGAGATGCACCAGAACTGGAGGAAGCGGCGAGATGCATCAGAACTGGAGGAAGCGGGGAGATGCATCAGAGCTGTAGGAAGCGGGGAGATGTCGGGAGGAAGCGGGGAGATACACCAGAACTGGAGGAAGCGGGGGATGCACCAGAACTGGGGGAAGTGGGGATATGCGCCAGAACTGGAGGAAGCCTGGAGATGCACCAGAACTTGAGGAAGCGGGGAGATGCACCAGAACTGGAGGAAGCGGGGAGATGCACCAGAACTGGGGGAAGTGGGGAGATGCACCAGAACTGGAGGAAGCGGGGGATGCACCAGAGTTGGAGGAAGCGGGGGATGCACCAGAGCTGGAGGAAGTGGGGGATGCACCAGAGCTGGAGGAAGCGGGGAGATGCACCAGAACTGGAGGAAGCGGGGGATGCACCAGAGCTGGAGGAAGCGGGGGATGCACCAGAAGTGGGGGAAGTGGGGAGATGTACCAGAACTGGAACAAGCAGGGAGATGCAATAAGTCTAGAGGAAGTGGGGAGATGCACCAGAGCTGGGGAGATGCACCAGAACTGGAACAAGCAGGGAGATGCACCAGTACTAGAGGAAACGGGGAGATGCACCAGAACTGGAACAAGCAGGGAGATGCACCAGAACTAGAGGAAACGGGGAGATGTACCAGAGCTGGAAGAAGCAGGGAGATGCACCAGAGCTGGAGGAAGCAGGGAGATGCACCAGAACTAGAGGAAACGGGGAGATTTACCATGGCAGGAAGAAGCAGGGAGATGCACCAGAGCTGGAGGAAGCGGGAGATGCACCAGAGCTGGAGGAAGCGGGGAGATGCACCAGAGCTGGAAGAAGCAGGTAGATGCACCAGAACTAGAGGAAGCGGAGAGATGCACCAGAACTGGAGGAAGCGGGGAGATGCACCAGAGCTGGAGGAAGCGGGGAGATGCACCAGAACTGGAGGAAGCGGGGAGATGCATCAGAGCTGGAGGAAGCGGGGAGATATCTGGGGGAAGCGGGGAGATGCACCAGAGCTGGAGGAAGCGGGGAGATGCACCAGAATTGGAGGAAGCGTGGAGATGTACCAGAACTGGAGGAAGCGGGGAGATGCATCAGAGCTGGAGGAAGCGGGGAGATATCTGGAGGAAGCGTGGAGATGTACCAGAACTGGAGGAAGCGGGGAGATGCATCAGAGCTGGAGGAAGCGGGGAGATATCTGGGGGAAGCGGGGAGATGCACCAGAACTGGAGGAAGCGGGGAGATGCACCAGAACTGGAGGAAGCGGGGAGATATCTGGAGGAAGCGGGGAGATGTACCAGAACTGGAGGAAGCGGGGAGATGCATCAGAGCTGGAGGAAGCGGGGAGATATCTGGGGGAAGCGGGGAGATGCACCAGAACTGGAGGAAGCGGGGAGATGCACCAGAACTGGAGGAAGCAGGGAGATGCATCAGAACTGGAGGAAGCGGGGAGATGCATCAGACCTGGAGGAAGCGGGGAGTTGCACCAGAACTGGAGGAAGCAGGGAGATGCATCAGAGCTGGAGGAAGCGGGAGGTGTACCAGAGCTGGAGGAAGCGGGGGATGCACCAGAACTGGGGGAAGTGAGGAGATGTACCAGAACTAGAACAAGCAGGGAGATGCATCAAGGCTAGAGGAAGCAGGGAAATGCACCAGACATAGAGGAAGCGGGGATATGCGCCAGACCTGGAGGAAGCGGGGAGATACACCAGAACTTGAGAAACCGGGGAGATGCACCAGAACTGGAGGAAGCGGGAGATGCACCAGAACTGGAGGAAGCGGGGGATGCACCAAAGCTGGAGGAAGCGGGGGATGCACCAGAACTGGGGAAGTGGGGAGATGTACCAGAACTGGAACAAGCAGGGAGATGCAATAAGTCTAGAGGAAGCAGGGAGATGCACCAGAACTGGAGGGAGCGGGGAGATGTCTGGGGGAAGTGGAGAGATGCACCAGACCTGGAGGAAGCGGGAGGATGCACCAGACCTGAGGGAAGTGGGGAGATGCACCAGAACTGGAGGAAGCGGGGAGATGCACCAGAACTGGAGGAAACGGGAAGATGCACCAGAACTGGAGGAAGCGGGGAGATGCACCAGAACTGGAGGAAGCGGGGAGATGCACCAGAACTGGAGGAAGCGGGGAGATGTACCAGAACTGGAGGAAGCGGGGAGATGTCTGGAGGAAGCGGGGAGATGTCTGGAGGAAGCGGGGAGATGCACCAGAACTAGGGGAAGTGGAGAGATGCCCCAGAACTGGAGGAAGCGCGGAGAAACAGAGAGCGCCACCGGGATGTGCGCAGTCCTATTTCAATTAAGCTTTATTATGATATAGATAACAGTTCTGGAAGTTTTTAATATTTCTGTTTATATAGAAACATGTCTTAAAACCTTTGATTGCTGTCCAGCCAACACTCCAAATCGTAATGCCAACACTCCAAATCGTAATGCCAGCACTCCAAATCGTAATGCCAACACTCCAAATCGTAATGCCAGCACTCCAAATCGTAATGCCAACACTCCAAATCGTAATACCAACACTCCAAATCGTAATACCAACACTCCAAATCGTAATGCCAACACTCCAAATCGTAATGCCAACACTCCAAATCGTAATGCCAACACTCCAAATCGTAAAGCCAACACTCCAAATCGTAATGCCAGCACTCCAAATCGTAATACCAGCACTTCAAATCACAATGCCAGCACTCCAAATCTTAATGGCACCAATCCAAATCACAATGCCAGCAGTCCAAATCACAATGCCAGCACTCCAAATCACAATGCCAGCACTCCAAATCACAATGCCAGCACTCCAAATCACAATGCCAGCACTCCAAATCACATAGACAGCACTCCAAATCACAATGCCAGCACTCCAAATCACATTGACAGCACTCCAAATTACAATGCCAACACCGTGTATCACAATGACAGCACTCCAAATCAAAATGACAGCACTCCAAATCACAATGCCAGCACTCCAAATCGTAATGCCAGCACTCCAAATCACAATGCCAGCACTCCAAATCGTAATGCCAGCACTCCAAATCACAATGCCAGCACTCCAAATCACAATGCCAGCACTCCAAATTACAATGCCAACACCGTGTATCACAATGACAGCACTCCAAATCAAAATGACAGCACTCTGAATCATAATGACAGCACTCCAAATCATAATGACAGCACTCCAAATTACAATGCCAACACCGTGAATTACAATGCCAACACAGCGAATCACAATGACAGCACTCTGAATAATAATGACAGCACTCTTCATATCTAACGGACTGGACTTTCAGCGTTTCCCTCTCTCACAGCACTTCCTCATCTCACCCCCTATCTGTCGGTGTCCCCCAAGGTACAGTTCTTGGACCCCTGCTGTTCTCCATTTACACCTTCGGCCTGAGACAGCTCATAGAGTCCCACGGCTTCCAGTATCATCTCTATGCTGATGATACGCAGATCTACCTCTCTGGACCTCACATCACCTCCATACTAACCAGAATCCCACAATGTATGTCTGTCATTTCAGCCTTATTCTCTGCTTGATTTCTAAAACCTAACTTGGAGAAAGCAGAATTATCTTTCCTCCTCCTCAGTCTACCACCCTACCTAACATATCCATCAAAGTCAAAGGCTGCTCACTCTCCCCAGTCCCACCTGCTCACTGCCTGGGGGTAGCCCTTGAATCTGCTTTCTCCTTCAAGCCACACATCCAAGCCCTTTGCACTTCCTGCCAAAGCCAATTCTTTATCCAATATTCTGCAGAAACACTAGTTTATGCCCTCATCATCTCCCACCTGGACTATTGCAACCTCCTGGTGGCCTTCCTTCTAACACTTTTACTCCCCTAAAATCTATCATAAACTCTGCTGCCCGACTAATTAACCTGTCCCCCCGCTACTCCCGGACCTCTCCTCTCTGCCAGTCCATTCACTGGCTTCCCATTGCCCAAAGACTCCAGTTCAAAACACTAACCATGACATACAAAGCCATCCACAACCTGTCTCCTCCCTACATCTGTAACCTAGTCTCCCGGTACCTACCTGCATGCAACCCCAGATCCTCACAAGATCTCCTTCTCCGCTTCTCTCTTATCTTCTCTTCCCACAATTCCACAATTGCATACAAGATTTCTCCCGTGCCTCCCCCATACTCTGGAACTCTCTACCATAACATACCACACTCTCGCCTACCGTGGGGACTTTCAAAAGGAACCTGAAGACCCACCTCCTCTGACAACCCTACAGCCTGCAGCAACATGAAGAAACAGGTGCAAAAATCCCTGGAAAGTCCTGACACCAGCTTAAATCTATCAGGAATTAGGAAGCAATCCTGCCACTTAGTGAAAAATAATACCAGCTGGTTCAACTGATGGCAGATACTGTAAAAAGGTGTCTCATTACCAAGGTGCCACACAAGAAACATCTCATGATGGGTAAAACCAAGGAGCTGTTTCAAGACCTTTATAAACTTTTTTTTGGTGCAAAACAGACTGATGGCATTGGTTGCAGAAACATTTCTAAACTACGGAAGGTTCAAGTGAGCAGTGTTGGGGCCATAAACTGGAAGTGGAAAGAAGACAAAATTCACCATAAACCGGCCACAAACAGGTGCTCTCAGCAAGATTTCAGACAGAGGAGTGAAAAGAATTATCATAAGAGTTGTCTAAGAGACAAGGAGCAACTGTGGAGGCTACAGAAAGACCTGGAATGAGCAGGTACAATTGTTTTACGGAAAACAATAAGTAATGCACCCCCTTCCCTTGTGGCCTGTATGCACGCTCCTGTATGCACGCTCCTGTATGCACGCTCCTGTATGCATGCTCACAGTACAAGACTCCATTGCTGTTCAAAAAGCAGGTTCAAGAGTGTTTAACGTTTACTCAACTACATTTAAATAAGCCGGTGAAATACTGGAGAATATAGTATAAAATCAACTCTTTGGAGGACATAATACACACCATGTTTAGAGTCCAAAAGGCAAATCATCCCCAAACATCAACAGTGAAGTGTGGAGGTGGGAACATCATGGTGGGGGTAAGTTTTTCAGCATGTGGCACTGGCAAACTTCATATGATTGAAAGAAGGATGAATGGACAAATGTACAGAGACATTCCTGATATTCTGCTGCAATCTATGAGGATGATGAAGATGAAACGAGGGTGGACATTTCAGCAAGAAAATGATCCCAAACACACATCCAAGGAAACTCAACTGTTTTCAGAGAAAGAAAATAAATCTGCTGGAATGGCTGAGCCGATCACCAGAGCTGAATCCAATAGAAAATGTCTGGAAGGAACGAATGCTCAGAAGGAGCCGGGACCTGCAGAATGTGAGGTGTGTGTGTGTAAGAATGGACCAAAATTCACCTGAGCAATGCAGATGACTAGTGTCTCCATACAGAATGTGAGGAGTGTGTACGGAAGAATGGGCCAAAATCCACCTGAGCAATGCAGGTGACTAGTGTCTCCATACAGGATGTGAGGAGTGTGTACGGAAGAATGGACCAAAATCCACCTGAGCAATGCAGATGACTAGTGTCTCCATATAGGATGTGAGGAGTGTGTGCGGAAGAATGGGCCAAAATCCACCTGAGCAATGCAGGCGAGTAGTGTCTCCATACAGGATGTGAGGAGTGTGTGAGAAAGAATGGACCAAACTCCACCTGAGCAATGCAGGCGACTAGTGTCTCCATACAGGATGTGAGGAGTGTGTGCGGAAGAATGCGCCAAAATCCACCTGAGCAATGCAGGTGACTAGTGTCTCCATACAGGATGTGAGGAGTGTGTGCGGAAGAATGGTCCAAAATCTACCTGAGCAATGCAGGTGACTAGTGTCTCCATACAGGATGTGAGGAGTGTGTGCGGAAGAATGGGCCAGAATCCACCTGAGCAATGCAGGTAACTAGTGTCTCCATACAGGATGTGAGGAGTGTGTGCGGAAGAATGGACCAAAATCCACCTGAGCAATGCAGGCGACTAGTGTGTCCATACAGGATGTGAGGAGTGTGTGCGGAAGAATGGGCCAAAATCCACCTGAGCAATGCAGGCGACTAGTGTGTCCATACAGGATGTGAGGAGTGTGTGCGGAAGAATGGGCCAAAATCCACCTGAGCAATGCAGGCGACTAGTGTCTCCATACAGGATGTGAGGAGTGTGTGTGGAAGAATGGGCCAAAATCCACCTGAGCAATGCAGGTGACCAGAGTCTCCATACAGGATGTGAGGAGTGTGTGCGGAAGAATGGGCCAAAATCCACCTGAGCAATGCAGGTAACTAGTGTCTCCATACAGGATGTGAGGAGTGTGTGCAGAAGAATGTACCAAAATCCACCTGAGCAATGCAGGTGACTAGTGTCTCCATATAGGATGTGAGGAGTGTGTGCGGAAGAATGGGCCAAAATCCACCTGAGCAATGCAGGTGACTAGTGTCTCCATACAGGATGTGAGGAGTGTGTGCGGAAGAATGGGCCAAAATCCACCTGAGCAATGCAGGTGACTAGTGTCTCCATACAGGATGTGAGGAGTGTGTGCAGAAGAATGGCCAAAATCCACCTGAGCAATGCAGGCGACCAGTGTCTCCATACAGGATGTGAGGAGTGTGTGCGGAAGAATGGGCCAAAATCCACCTGAGCAATGCAGGGGACTAGTGTCTCCATACAGGATGTGAGGAGTGTGTGCGGAAGAATGGGCCAAAATCTACCTGAGCAATGCAGGGACTAGTGTCTCCATACAGGATGTGAGGAGTGTGTGCGGAAGAATGGGCCAAAATCTACCTGAGCAATGCAGGGACTAGTGTCTCCATACAGGATGTGAGGAGTGCGTGCGGAAGAATGGGCCAAAATCCACCTGAGCAATGCAGGCGACTAGTGTCTCCATACAGGATGTGAGGAGTGTGTGCGGAAGAATGGGCCAGAATCCACCTGAGCAATGCAGGTAACTAGTGTCTCCATACAGGATGTGAGGAGTGTGTGCGGAAGAATGGCCCAAAATCCACCTGAGCAATGCAGGTGACTAGTGTCTCCATACAGGATGTGAGGAGTGTGTGCGGAAGAATGGCCCAAAATCCACCTGAGCAATGCAGGTGACTAGTGTCTCCATACAGGATGTGAGGAGTGTGTGCGGAAGAATGGGCCAAAATCCACCTGAGCAATGCAGGCGACTAGTGTCTCCATACAGGATGTGAGGAGTGTGCGGAAGAATGGGCCAAAATCCACCTGAGCAATGCAGGCGACTAGTGTCTCCATACAGGATGTGAGGAGTGTGTGCGGAAGAATGGGCCAAAATCCACCTGAGCAATGCAGGTGACTAGTGTCTCCATACAGGACGTGAGGAGTGTGTGCGGAAGAATGGGCCAAAACCCACCTGAGCAATGCAGGCGACTAGTGTCTCCATACAGGATGTGAGGAGTGTGTGTGCGGAAGAATGGGCCAAAATCCACCTGAGCAATGCAGGTGACTAGTGTCTCCATACAGGATGTGAGGAGTGTGTGCGGAAGAATGGACCAAATCCACCTGAACAATGCAGGTGACTAGTGTCTCCATACAGGATGTGAGGAGTGTGTGTGCGGAAGAATGGGCCAAAATCCACCTGAGCAATGCAGGTGACTAGTGTCTCCATACAGGACGTGAGGAGTGTGTGCGGAAGAATGGGCCAAAACCCACCTGAGCAATGCAGGCGACTAGTGTCTCCATACAGGATGTGAGGAGTGTGTGTGCGGAAGAATGGGCCAAAATCCACCTGAGCAATGCAGGTGACTAGTGTCTCCATACAGGACGTGAGGAGTGTGTGCGGAAGAATGGGCCAAAACCCACCTGAGCAATGCAGGCGACTAGTGTCTCCATACAGGATGTGAGGAGTGTGTGTGCGGAAGAATGGGCCAAAATCCACCTGAGCAATGCAGGCGACTAGTGTCTCCATACAGGATGTGAGGAGTGTGTGCGGAAGAATGGACCAAATCCACCTGAACAATGCAGGCGACTAGTGTCTCCATACAGGATGTGAGGAGTGTGTGCGGAAGAATGGACCAAATCCACCTGAACAATGCAGGCGACTAGTGTCTCCATACAGGATGTGAGGAGTGTGTGTGGAAGAATGGACCAAATCCACCTGAACAATGCAGGCGACTAGTGTCTCCATACAGGATGTGAGGAGTGTGTGCGGAAGAATGGGCCAAAATCCACCTGAGCAATGCAGGCGACTAGTGTCTCCATAGAGGAGGCGTCTGGAAGCTTCATCACCAACAAAGGAGAATGTATCAAGTATTAAATACATTTCAGTGATATGTTCAATACTTTTTCCGGTGTCCTTTCTCATTATTACACATAATTTATGGTGATTTCTTTGGCTGTGTGGATTGGATGGGTTGTTACCGACATCTGGTGAGAAATTCATGTAAATAGCACCAATAGAAATATATTTACTTAGTAGATTGGTGCTGTGTTGGTACTCATGTCTCCTGCTGTGTAGTGTGCAGAGCGTGGTGTCACTTTTCACCGGAATGTGGTCCCTGCTCGTGGTAATAGTTGGTGGAGCAGCTCCGTCGCTGTTTGTCGGCCGCTCTGGAGCACCATTATGGGGGACGGTGGTCTTTGTATAGTGTGATCTGTTGGTCGCACTATGATACTGTACGCCGCCGCTCTGTCGCCACCTATGTTTTGCTTTAAGGTCGGACATTGAAATCTTATTCAATACAAAGATTTTTAAGCTCTGAACGTGCGAGACCCCGACAGCGAGAAACCGAGAGACTGAGCGGCTGATTCCACACAATCATTCCCATATGGCCGTGATTGAGCACAGCCGTCATTACGGGGCTGTCTGTAAACATCAGTCTGCGCCAATATTCTGCGCACATGTTCATGACCGTATCGTCCTGGTACGGTAATAACGGTTGTACAGGGATCAACATTTCCACTATTGCACAGCAGCGACATTTCCACGATCGCATGGCAGCGACATTTCCACTATTGCACAGCAGCGACATTTCCACTATTGCACGGCAGCGACATTTCCACTATTGCACAGCAGCGACATTTCCACGATTGCACGGCAGCGACATTTCCACGATTGCACGGCAGCGACATTTCCACGATTGCACGGCAGCGACATTTCCACGATTGCACGGCAGCGACATTTCCACGATCGCACGGCAGCGACATTTCCACGATTGCACGGCAGCGACATTTCCACGATCGCATGGCAGCGACATTTCCACGATTGCACGGCAGCGACATTTCCACGATCGCACGGCAGTGACATTTCCACGATCGCACGGCAGCGACATTTCCACTATCGCACGGCAGCGACATTTCCACTATCGCATGGCAGCGACATTTCCACTATCACACGGCAGCGACATTTCCACGATCGCACGGCAGTGACATTTCCACGATTGCACGAGCAGTAAATGGTTGCATGGGTAGCAACATTTCCACGATTGCATGAGCAGCGATATTTCCGCGATCGCACGGCAGCGACATTTCCACTATCGCACGGCAGCGACATTTCCACTATCGCATGGCAGCGACATTTCCACTATCACACGGCAGCGACATTTCCACGATCGCACGGCAGTGACATTTCCACGATTGCACGAGCAGTAAATGGTTGCATGGGTAGCAACATTTCCACGATTGCACGGCAGCGACATTTCCACGATCGCATGGCAGCGACATTTCCACGATTGCACGGCAGCGACATTTCCACGATCGCACGGCAGTGACATTTCCACGATCGCACGGCAGCGACATTTCCACTATCGCACGGCAGCGACATTTCCACTATCGCATGGCAGCGACATTTCCACTATCACACGGCAGCGACATTTCCACGATCGCACGGCAGTGACATTTCCACGATTGCACGAGCAGTAAATGGTTGCATGGGTAGCAACATTTCCACGATTGCATGAGCAGCGATATTTCCGCGATCGCACGGCAGCGACATTTCCACTATCGCACGGCAGCGACATTTCCACTATCGCATGGCAGCGACATTTCCACTATCACACGGCAGCGACATTTCCACGATCGCACGGCAGTGACATTTCCACGATTGCACGAGCAGTAAATGGTTGCATGGGTAGCAACATTTCCACGATTGCATGAGCAGCGATATTTCCGCGATCGCACGGCAGTGACATTTCCACGATCGCACGGCAGTGACATTTCCACGATCGCACGGCAGTGACATTTCCACGATCCAACGACAGCGACATTTCCACGATTGCAAGGCAGTGACATTTCCACGATCCAACAGCAGTGACATTTCCACGATCCAACGGCAGTGACATTTCCGCCATTGTGCGGCAGTGACATTTCCACGATCACACAACAGCGACATTTCCGCGGTCGCACAACAGCGACATTTCCACGATCGCACGACAGCGACATTTCCACGATCGCATGGAAGTAACATTTCCACTATCGCACGGCAGCGACATTTCCACTATCACACGACAGCAACATTTCCACGATCGCACGGCAGCGACATTTCCACGATCGCACGACAGCGACATTTCCACGGTTGCACAACAGCGACATTTCCACGATTGCACGGCAGAGTCATTTCCGCGATTGCACGGCAGTGACATTTCCACGATCGCACGACAGCGACATTTCCACGATTACACGGCAGCGTCATTTCCGCGATCGCACGACAGCGACATTTCCACGATCGCACGACAGTGACATTTCCACGATCACACGGCAGCGACATTTCCGTGGTCGCATAGCAGCGACATTTCCACAGTCGCATGGCAGCGACATTTTCAAGATCGTACAACAGTGATATTTCAACGATCGTACAACAGTGATATTTCCACGATCGTACGAGAGTGACATTTCCACAATCGCACGGCAGTGACATTTTCAAGATCGTACAACAATGATATTTCCACGATCATACAACAGTGATATTTCCACGATCGTACGAGAGTGACATTTCCACAGTCGCATGGCAGTGACATTTTCAAGATCGTACAACAGTGATATTTCAACGATCATACAACAGTGATATTTCCACGATCGTACGAGAGTGACATTTCCACAGTCGCATGGCAGTGACATTTTCAAGATCGTACAACAATGATATTTCCACGATCATACAACAGTGATATTTCCACGATCGTACGAGAGTGACATTTCCACAGTCGCATGGCAGTGACATTTTCAAGATCGTACAACAGTGATATTTCAACGATCATACAACAGTGATATTTCCACGATCGTACGAGAGTGACATTTCCACAGTCGCATGGCAGTGACATTTTCAAGATCGTACAACAATGATATTTCCACGATCGTACAACAGTGATATTTCCACGATCGCACGGTAACGACATTTCCGCGGTCGCTGCATGAGTCTGTCAGTATGGAGGATACGGTAGCGAGTAGACACCTCGTACCTCGTCGTGTAATGTCGCAGACGCTGCCGACCCCCACAGTCTCCGCATTATGTGACCATGCACCACGGACAGAGGCGATGATCCCCCATATTCAGCTCACACTACCTCAGGTTTCGAGGTCCGCCGGACACTTCTGGACGGGTTTTCGCTGCTCTTGAGGTTCCTGTAGTTCCTTGGATCCAGTTTATTGGCTGCGAGGGGGAAAGTTTTCGCTCTCCTCTGAAGTGGAGCTCATTCTTGGTTTTCCTCTGGCTGCAGAATGATCCTCGCTTCCTCTGGGCAGAAACTCCCAGCTCAGCGCTGCCTCATACAGCTGCCGCCCCAGATGTAGGAGGAGGCTGGAGCAAGCATCCCCCGGGAGGAAGCACACTCAGCTCTGCTACAACCGCCTGCCCAGACACCACCGAACACCTACACTGACTACTACTAGACCTGCAGTCCTATGTAACAGTGGGGAAAAAAGTCTTTGTTCAGCCCAAGGTCTCCCCCTTATAAAGATGAGATTTGCCTGTTATTGACATCAGAGGTGACCACAACTATGAGAGACAAAATGAGAAAACAAATCCAGAAAATCACCGCGTCTGATTTCGACATTTCTGTAAGTCTTCACAAGGTTGGCACACACTGTGCGTGGTAAGTTGGCACACACTGTGCGTGGTATGTTGGCACACACTGTGCGTGGTATGTTGGCAGACACTGTTGGTGGTATGTTTGCCCATTCCTCCGGTTGGCACACACTGTTGGTGGTATGTTGGCCCATTCCTCCGGTTGGCACACACTGTGCGTGGTATGTTGGCCCATTCCTCCATACAGATCTCCTCTAGAGCAGTGATGATTTGGGCCTGTCTTTGGGCAACACGAACTTTCAACTCCCTCCAAAGGTTTTCTATGGGGTTGAGATCTGGATCCTGGCTCGGCCACTACAAGACCTTCATATGCTTCTTACAAAGCCACTCCTTCATTGCCCTGGCAGTGTGCTTGGGATCATATTCATGCTGAAAGACCCAGCCACATTTCATCTTCAATGCCCTTGCTGATGAAAGGAGGTTTACACTCATAATCTCATTATACATGGCCCCATTCATTCTTTCATCTACACGGATCAGTCATCCTGGTCCCTTTGCAGAGAAACAGCCCCAAAACATGATGTGGCCACTCCCATGCTTCACAGTAGGTATGGTGTTCTTTCGATTCAACTCAGCATTCTGTCTCCTCCAAACGAGTTGTGTTTCTACCAAACAGTTCTACATTGGTTTCATCAGACCATATGACATTCTCCTAATACTCTTCTGGATAAACCAAATGCTCTCTAGCAAACTTCAGACGGGCCCGAACATGTACTGGCTTAAGCAGGAGAACACGTCTGGCACTGCAGGATCTGAGTCCCTGGTGACATAGTGTGTTACTGATGGTAGCCTTTGTTACGGTGGTCCCAGCTCTATGCAGGTCATTCACTAGGTCCTCCTGTATGGTTCTGGGATTTTTGCTCACCATTCTTGTGATCATTTTGACCCCATAGGATGAGATCTTGTGTGGAGCCCCAGATCGAGGGAGATTATCAGTGGTCTTATATGTCTTCCATTTTCTTATTATTGCTCCCACAGTTGATTTCATCACACCAAGCTGCTTGCCTATTGCAGATTCAGTCTTACCAGCCTGGTGCAGGGCTACAATTTTGTTTCTGGTGTCCTTCGAGAGCTTTTTGGTCTTCACCATAGTGGAGTTTGGAGTGTGACTGTTTGAGGTTGTGGACAGGTGTCTTTTATACTGATAACAAGTTCAAACAGATGCCATTACTACAGGTAATGAGTGGAGGACCAAGGAGCCTCTTAAAGAAGTTACAGGTCTGTGAGAGCCAGAAATCTTGCATGTTTTTAGACTAAATACTTATTTTCCACCATAATTTGCAAAAAAAATCTTGCCAAATCAGACGCGGTGATTTTCTGGATTTGTTTTCTCATTCTGTCTCATAGCTGTGGTCACCTCTGATGATAATTACAGGCCTCTCATCTTTATAAGGGGGAGAACATGCACAATTGGTGGCTGACTAAATACAGATAATGTAGTAGATGTCACCTGCAGTCCTATGTAACACCACAGATAACACAGTGATAGCTCTGGGTACAGATAATGTAGTGAGATGTCACCTGTAGTCCTATGTAAAACCATAGATGATGACCTCACAGTTATGTATCTATTTATAGCATATAACTGTTTCCTCTGGCCGCTTCCTCTGTTTTTCCTCTTCTTTCATCTCTGACTTCCTCACTTCTTCCTCTGCTGTGGAGAATTCTAGGTTCCCCGATTCTTCTTCTCTGGACTCGGGGTCTTCTGCTTTCTCTTGTGTGGTGGAGTCAGTGACACTTTATAAGCTGTGGAGTAAGTAGAGTCCTGGTCACTCTTGGACCTTCCCTCACCAGCATCGTGGTCTGATGTATGTAAAATCTATCACAGTAATGATGTCTCCCTTTTTGACCTCCTCACAATAGAGATGTCCCTTTTATAGCAAATAGCCAAATTCCTAATTCCTCTGTGTCCCTGTAGGGGGCGTAACCCCTATGAAGGACTTTGATGCTGTCGTCTTGGGTATGAATGTCCTGCAGGAACTGGATCGGATATTGTTCACTAAAAGAGGCCCTGGTTACTAGAAACACAAGACCCTGCACAAGACCACCCAAGTCACCATCCAACACCTTATCGGGGTCTGCGGAACCCAGAAGAGTGTACCAGTGCATCGTGCAGTAGGGGTCTTTCGAAGCCCCACAAAAGAACCTGTGGTGTTGTCCCCTAGCGAGGAGAGTGTGGGTTATCTGCCGGTTGGCACCCACTAAAATCTAGAAGAGATAGAAATGCTTGTTGAGCCGATTAACGCAGGAAAAGCTGATCAAGAGGTGATGGTCGCCTGGTCCCTGGCGGTCGTTCACTGAGGGCAAGTTGCTCTGTGAGCTGTGAACGTGAGTCAGAAATCTCTCTGCTGGTGGGGGTGGAATTGGCCCACGTGTATCTCTGTTGAAGTGAGTTGGTGAGCAGAAGGGAGGTGTCACTTTCTCCGGTGGAAGATGCAGGTTGGACTCTGGAAGTCTCGGAAGACCCTGAAGAGAAGCCATCCCTAGAATAGAGTGGGTGAGTTATTCTGGATCAGATGAGGGTGAATAAGAAGTCACTTGGCCCCAAGAGCGTGCGGACAATAGAAGAAATGCTGTGGAATATTCAGGCTGCATTCACCCACCACGCTGAAGATTTTGGCTGTACGGAGGCCATTACACATGAGATACCAACGGGGAACACACGCCAGATCCGTGAACGATACCAACAGATTCCTCCCTAGCTATATCAAGAGATGAAGATGTGGCGCCCTGGACAAGCCAGGGGCCACAGAGCACAACACCCACACACCCCACACTCCCAGCAGGCACACCGAAGTCAGACACAAAACCCTTGTTGCCTTCTTCCAGGGGCTGATGATCACACCAGGGGGTGGGCCAGGCGGTTGGTCCCGCCCACCGAGGAGTTCACAGTCCTGGAGGCGGGAAAACAGACAGTCTAGTTTGGACAGTGAAAGTGGAAGGAGGAAAGTGTGGTAGTGGAGCAACTGACAGAGCGTCCGGGTGTGTGGCCTGGGTGGAACAGCAAGGTTGGCAGACGATGGTGACCGTCTGCAGGAGTGGCCTATCCGAGTTACCGTAAGGACCGTGGACGGGCGGTGGCCCGGCGGTACCGGACCGGTACACAAAGAGAAGCCAGCACCATCTGGCAGGGGCTTTTCGGACCCCGGCAAGGCTAGGAGTCGCCGTGAATTTGCCGAATCCGTTAGTGAAGGGGACCTTCTGGGTTTCCAAACAGTCAAGTCCCGACAGAAGGCAACAGTCCAACCAACAGAGGGAGACACCGCCACCGCCAAGGCAACCGTTTCTCAGGGCCAGCGCCTGCGGGCAAAGAGGGGCTCCTCCAGCCCATATCCAAGCTGGGGAGCGGGTTACCGGTGGGAACCCATCGGAACCATCAACCGTACTTAGGTGCATGGAAAGGCAGTCACCATCAACCTGCCGGGAGAAACAACACCGCAGCCCTCTGTGGGACCCGTCCATCCAGCCGAGCGTTTTACCGAGAACTGTGTCTTCATCATTGGGCTGAGTGAGTACCACCGTGCCGTGCGGCACAGCGCTGCCCCTGCGACCCTGCACCTCGCCAGGCCCCGTAACCCGCCTGCCATCCATCCCTACCCCATCACCGGGCCCCGGGACAACCAACCCCCTACCCACGGAGGGGAGAACTAACAACAAAGCTGCTCCCTTTCACCGCTCCCGGGATCCCCGTCTAGAGCAGCGGTGGTGTCACCATTATCACCACAGCCGTGGGTGGCTTCACGGACAATAAATCCCCACAATCAATCCAAACCCCCTTTTCACTCACGGGCGAGGAGCGCCGCTCGAGTCCCCGGGATCCGGCCCACCGCTCGAGCCACCACCGAGCAGCAGCACCAGCGGCCGGACCCGAGCAGTGGGAGAGCGCAGCGTCCCCTCCTCCGCCCGCGACAAAGAGATTGCCGGGACAGATGTTAGAGTCGGGAGAGATGCAAGTGAGTCAAGGCCCATGGGCCAGTGGTCCTTGTCAAAAAGAAAGATGGGTCACAGATTCTGCGTGGATTATAGGAAGCTCAATGCCTATACAGTCTGCTACTCTTACCCCTTGCCCCGAATTGAGGAGTCCCCATCTGCCTTAGGAAAAGCCAAATACTTCTCGAAGCTCGACCTGGCGAGTGCGTAGTGGCAAGTACCAGTTGCAGCCAAGGATAAGGAGAAGACCGCCTTTATTCTCCCGATGGGACTGTATGAGTTTAATCGAATGCTATTCGGCTTGTCTAGTGCCCCAGGTACTTTTCTAGGGCTGATGGAGAAGTGTTTATGGAACTTGAATTTCGAAAGCACCCTCATCTGTTTGTCAGAAATCATCGTTTATTCCAACTCGTTCCAAGAATATCTCGATCGACTACAACAGGTACTCAGCCACTTGCGAGTTCACAGCCTGAAGGTGAAGCCAAAAAAATGTAATCTCTTCAAAAGGGAGATTGAGTATCTGGGCCCTAATGTGTCACAAGATGGAGTATTACTGCCCTAAGAAAAGGTGGCTGCAATTCAGCAATGGCCAACCCCCCCAGACCTTATGAGAGCTGAAAACCTAGGAGGATACTACTGCCGCTTTGTGAAAGACTTCGCCAGGTTGGCAGACCCCTGAATGAGCTACAACGGGAGACAGCAATAATGCTAAAGGATCAGGCCATTTCCTGGTCCCAGAAAGAGGAAGAGGCCTTCCAGGCCCTGAAAGATGCTCTGACAATTGCACCGATATTAGCCTATGTGGATTTTGGAAAGCTCTCCTACTCTACAGTGTGTTCACCCATATCCTGTCCACCACCATTAACTTGAGAACGGCGGCAGCTATAGGCATAGAAGTGGTGTCTAGGTATAGTAAAGTAGCCATGCGCTATGCATTGAAACCATCTATAGCGCCACCTGGTGGAAAACAACGGAGTTAGCATTTTATCTCATAAATGACACGAGAGAGAAAAAAAGTGAATTAAAAAGTTGCAGGGCATCATCAATTCAATACGAATTGCGTAGCGCATAGCTACTTTACTATACTTAGACACCACTTCTATGCCTATAGCTGCCGCCATTCTCAAGTTAATGGATGTGCACAGGATATGGCTGTATACACTGTATAATGATTGTAGTCTTTATGGGTTAGGGGCTGTCCTGTCCCAAGAACAGGACAGTTGGGAAAGAGTGATCGCGTATGCTAGCCGATCCCTCAGGGACACCCAAAGAAATCCCCATAATTATAGTTCCATCCGTCTGGAGTTGCAGGCGTTGGTGTGGGCCATGACCGAAAAATTTGCAGGCTTCCTGACGGGGACTAAGATCCAGGTCCGATCAGATAATAACCCACTAGCTCGCTTAGAAAATGCAAAATTGGGAGCTCTGGAGTAATGGTGAGTGGCTCGCTTAGCGAAGTTTGACTTTAGTATTCGGTATTGTGCTGCTGCTGAAAATGCCAACGTTGATGGATTGTCAAGAGTTATCGTAAAGGTCCCCTTGGGAGACCACGATGAACTTTTAGAAGAAGAAACACCCGACTTCCAAAATTTTACACCTCTGGTGGTGGCGGCCTTGTCAGGGAAATAGGCAAGTGTCCTGACATACTCCCTGGGGCGAACCAAGGAATAATGGGGACTGGCTCAAGATAAAGATGTGGGATTGAGGCAAATGAAGCAGTGGGTAGCCTGGCAACAGCTCCATGACAAAGGGAAGAGAGTGATAATCTTGACGCTGATATGAGAAGCATACTTCACCAGCGTCAACGGTTGGAACTCTGGGATGCCGTACTCTACTGCAGAAAACAGCACCCTAAAGGAGACCAAAGTGAGGTGACAGGTGGTCCTGCTAAAGGATTTGATGAAAGAAGTCGAAAAAGAGGCATATGAGTTTGGGGCCCATTTTTTTGCAGTCAAAACTTACCAGTGGGTACAGTGATGTGTGTACTACCCCCAACTTGAGGCTGAAGAAGGATGTTGGCAGTGCTGAGTGTGTGACCTCGTCAAGAGCAATGAGCAGCGAGCACCTGTTCAATCCATTCAGACGAACGTACCGTTGGAGGTCTTGATGATCGACTACATCCTCGTGGGATATTCAGCCAGGGGACCACAGTACTGCCTGATCATGACAGACCATTTTTCTAAGTTAGCTTTGGTCACGCCTACTAGAGATCAGACTGCCAAATCAGCCACACAAGCTATTTGCCAAGACTTCATTTGAGTATATGGGGGTCCGAAGAGGATTCATTCTGATCAGTGCACGTGTCTCCTGGGCAAGATGATGGAGGAACTGTATGGTCTGTATGGCATTGAGCGGTCTAGGATCACTCCCTACCATCCTCAGGAAAACGGAGCAGGTGACCATTTCAATTAGACACCACTCCAAGTGTTGAGAACCTTAGCGGAAGATAAGAAGCTACGCTGGATAAATTACTTGTCAGAGTTGGAGTGGGCCTATGAGTCCATTCTGCTATAGGGTATAGTCCCTATCTGCTGTTATTCGGGAGAACTGGACAGGAGGTCTTTGAACTGGATCTAGATCAACTTGAAGACTTGACCAAACGAGCAGTCACCTCTTGAGTGAAGTAGCATCGCCAACGGCTACAGACCATCCGAAGGCTAGCTGGGCAACAACTACAGAAGTGGGTGTACAGTGGTCACAATCCAGTGCAGGAGGTTGCACTTAGGCCCGGGCATTGAGTGCTTGATCAAGAGAAGTGTTCTAAGGGCAAGCTGAGTGAGACATGGAAAGTTCAGCCTTACATGATGTTGGAACGAATGTATGCTGATGGTCCCATCTATAAAGTCCAAACTGAAGTTAAAACGGCTGGTCCCTGTGTTCTACACAGAAATATGCTGCAGCCATGTTGCTTTGAAGCCCCCTCGATCATGTTAGCCCTCGGGAAGCCAGCCCCTGCTCTCGAGACTGTCACCTGTCTGTGTTGACAGCGAAGACTGTTGGTCCGTTCCAAGTGTATATGAATCTCCTCCTCCTGAGAACACTAGCACAGCTGAACCATTGCCACCACTGTCGGAAAAAGAGCAGCCGAATCCTCCCAAGGAGAGAGCCAAAAGTAGAGTGAGAGTCAGGACATTCAGAGGTCCCAGAGGTCTACTGCAGGGTTTCCACCAGTTGTCTTCCTCCACAGGTGTCACCCATGCCTTACGTGTGCCGGTGTTAAACTGTGGGGTTGGTAGAGATTGTAAAAAGGAGCAAACACACTTTGGGAGCAGCTGGGATGTTGTTTTCCCCCTCCGTGGGTAGGGGTCGGTGGTCCCGGGGCCCGGTGGTGTGACGGGGAGGCAGGGTTGGTGAGGTGCAGGGTTGCAGGGACAGCGCTGCGCGGTGCCGGATGGCACGGGTGTACTCACTCAGTGAGGGATGCACAAAGTCCTCGGTAAACCAAACGGCTGGATGGACGGGTCCCGCAGCCGGCTGCAGTGTCTCTCCCCGGACAGGTGATGGCGGCTGTCTTTCCCTGCACCTTTGTGTACTTGTTTGACTATGATGGATTCCCAACGGCAGTCCGCTCCCCGGTGTATGGGTGCCGGAGGAGCCAGTTTGCCCGCAGGCGCTGGCCCTTGGGTCTCTAGCCTTAGGCGGTAGCTGTTACCCTCACGGTGTGGGCGGTTGCCTTCTATCAGGACTTTTGCTGTTAGGAAACCCCTGGGGTTCCGGTCACATTCGGATTTGGCTCAAAGTCTAGCCAGGGTCCGATGGCCCTGCCTGTGTGTGCTGGCTTCACTTCACTCCCCGGTCTGTACCGGCGGGCCAACACCCGACCCCGGTGCTTCGGTTCCGCGTCGATTCACCACTCCTGCAGACGGCCACCACCGTCTGCCAACCTTGCTGTCAGTGCCTGGGCCACAAACCCAGACACTCTCTACTTTACTCCTCTCACTTCAACCTCCAAGACTAAACTGTCACTTTTCCCGCCTCCAAGCCTGTGAACTCCTCGGTGGGCGGGGCCAACTGCTTGGCTCCGCCCCACCTGGTGTGGACATCAGACCCTGGAGGGAGGCAACAAGGGTTTTGTGTTTGGCTAATGTTACTGTCTAGTGGGGGTGGGGTGTTTGTGTGTTATCTGTGATGACCTGGCTAGGCCAGGGCGCCAGATATACACTGCACAGTACCACTTCTGTCCTGTATACTGGGTGTAATCCTCAGTGTCTGTATTATTCTGTATACACTGCACAGTACCACTTCTCCTGTCCTGTATACTGGGTGTGAATCCCAGTATCTGTATTATTCTGTATATATACACTGCACAGTACCACTTCTTCTGTCCTGTATACTGGGTGTAATCCTCAGTATCTGTATTATTCTGTATATATACACTGCACATTCCCCCTTGGTTAAATGCAGACCGTCCGCGGGCTGCTCGTCCATCACCGGTTTTATTTTCACAACTGGAAAAAAAGGTAATAAAACGGTAAAACATGTAAAAATGACAAACATTTTGTAACGATACGGCTTCCGCTCTCCCCCCGCCCAAACAACCTGGCCCTGATGCTGCCCCTAAGAAGTGGGCAGCACCCCTTGCCCCAGTCCAGAACCAAATTGCCCGAGTGGGTACGGTCTCTTTCAGGGGACCTACGTCCATGGGGGACCCCTGACCCCCGGAGGATTGCCACCGGTTACGGTAGTGGCGGGCCTGGGCCATCCCTTTCCTCCAGGCCCATCCTCCCAAATCAGCCTCTCCAGAGGCGGTCACGGTACAAGCCAATATTTTTATTTACACGCCACAAGTTTGTGGTTGCCCTGCGAGTTCTCGGGTTTGTCTGTAAGCAGTTCCTTACGCACGGTGCAGAAGGTCCCAACAGGGATTAGTTGCCGGCAACAGCCGGTTCAATCACGGTGTTAATCTGATAAACTACTTCGGTTGATTCAATCTTATCATTCTGTTACATTCAACAACATACAAGAACATCACAACGGTGCTGGTGGTTCCAACGGGGACTATTTGCGGTGGGAACCGCTGTCATCACCCCGACTCTTCTGCTGAGGTGGCCTCATCCTCCGCTACCAGCATGTCAAACATGCAGTGACAGGCCTGTTGGGAAAGGGGTGCCCGGTATCCATTTCCACCAGTGCGCGGGCTATAGAAAACTACCGGTCTGCCATAGTAGCGAAGGCTCTCACTCGTCTCCTCGAACCCGGAGGCGGCCTCTGTGCCAGGGCCGGAGTCACTATCATATGTCCCTGCGCCAGGCGGGTTACCGCCAGCTGCCGCAGTCTCCAGGACCCCGGTACTCAGTACGTCGGGCCCCATCGTTGTAGCATGGGGCAGCAGGTCAGGTAGGTCGACACTGGGGTGCCCCACGGGTAATGACAGAGACGGTACAAGGGCCAGGGTCGGACCGGGTCTCCCAGCCGCAGTGGCCGGTCCCTGTGGGACATGGAGGCGTGGGTCACTCACCAGCTCTGCCTCGTCGATTCCCATCTCGTGCATCTGGGCATTCGCAGCCAGCGTTTCCACCTCGGTGGTCCACTTCTCCGTCAGGAGACGTATCTGGTCCCGATGGCATTGGTTGTATTCAGTTATTCGAGCCTTTATCCACGCCACGGTCCCGGGCACGGGTTCGGAACCTGGCACGATCACGGCAGGTGCCTCTGGTACATCTCCGCTGACGGGCACGGTTTTCGATAGCTCCCAGGGAAGCGGTCCAGGACGGTCATGGGCCTCGGCTGCAGGTCGGTCCGCTTGGGTGGATTGGCTGGGTTCCGCTACCGGTTGCGGTGGTAGCGGGCCTAGTGGCGGGGCAGCAGCAGCCAACACAGGTAGCGGGGGAGGCAGCAGGGCGAGCGGGCGCAGGCCGGGCTCCTCAGCCACGATGGCCGATCCTATAGGGCTACAGGGGTGTGGGTCGCTTACCCGCTCTTCCAATTCTTCCTCCACCTCGCGTCCCCGGATGGCCGCCACCACATCCGCCATGTCGGCCTCCCGCTCCTCCAAGAGGAGCTGCACTCGGCTCTGCAGTCGGCTATGCAGCTGAGTGGTCCGGACCTCCACCCATGCCGCGGTGCCAGGCGCGGGGGTTACGGTGTTGCTCGTCGGACGATGCATCGCTGCGGCGGTCTCCTCCAGGAACCAAAAGATGGCCGCAGGGTCCTGGCTTCCCTGCTTTTATAGCCGCGGTCTACATGCGGCCAGACGCCATCCGCGCCCCCTTGGTGTCTCTCTGGCACCTCCTCTTCAGGGGTGGAGCTTCGGCTTTTGCGCCTCCACTGCTCGGGAAGACGCTCGAGCGGTGACCCTTTGCGCGCAATATAGCGGCTTCCGAAAATTTTCGTACGGACACCTCCGGCAGGACACAAGGCGCACTTCTACCAGGCGGTAGAACGGTAGGCTCCTGTTCGTGACGTCAAGTTGTCGCGGGCGGGGAAGGCGCTGCGCTCACCATGCTCGGGTCCGGCGCTACTGCTTGGTGGCTCGAGCAGTGGGCCGGATCCGGGGACTCGAGCGGCGCTCCTCGCCCGTGAGTGAAAGAAGTGGTTTGTTGGTGTTTGGGATGTCTGTTTGTGACGCCACCCATGGTGTGTGGTGAGGTTGGGGCACCATCGCTGCTCTGTACGGGGATCCCGGGAGCGGTGACAGGGAGCAGCTGGGATGTTTTCCTCCCCTCCGTGGGTAGGGGGATTTTGGTAGTCCCGGGGCCCGGAGTTGTTGGCTGAAGGTGGGTTGCGGAGCTTGGCCAGGTGCAGGGTCGCGGGGCAGCGCAGTGCCAGATGGCACGGTGGTACTCACTGAGCCAGTAACGCACACGGAGTCTCTGGTAAAACAAATGGCTGGATGGACGAGTCCCACAAACGGCTGCGACGGTCACTCCCGGTAGGTTGGCGGTAACTGTCTCTCCCTGCACCTTTGTTGTGTTTTCGGCCCCGATGGCTTCCCACCGGTAACCCGCTCCCCAGCGGTAGGTTGGTTAAGGGAGCCCCTGTTTGCCCGCAGGCTCTGGCCCTGGGAGCTCTAGCTCTGGCGGTAGCTTTCTCTGCCTCACGGTTTGGACGGTTGCCTTCAGTCGGGTCTTTACTGCTGGGAAACCCCGGAGGTTCCCGTCGCTGACGGATTTGACCGGTTTTACGGTGACTCCTAGCCTGGTCGGGGTCCGTAAGCCCTGCCGGATGGTGCTGGCTTCTCTTTGCTCCCCCGTCCCCAGTCCTTACGGTTGTGCGTCAATCGGCCTGTCCTGCAGACGGTCACCATCGTCTGCCAACCTTGCTGTTTCTCTGCCCGGGCCACGTACCCGGACATGGCCAGTCAGTTCCTCTACTACCACTTCCCTGACTCTCCTCTCTACTCCTTTTCACTAACTCCCTTCCTTTTCCCACCTCCAGGACTGTGAACTCCTCGGTGGGTGGAGCCAACCGCCTGGCTCCGCCCCACCTGGTGTGGACATCAGCCCCTGGAAAGAGGCAACAAGGATTTGTGTCTGACCTTGATGTTCCTAACCGGGGTGTAGGGTGTGTTGTTGCAGTACCTGTGACGTCCTGGCTTGTCCAGGGCGCCACACTAGCGTGGCCGGGATGGGGACAGCGTCCCACAGGGGACGGGTAGAACAAAGTCACCGGGGTCACAGAGTTCCTTAGGACAATACGGAATACTGGTACAGGTGCCGGGTAGTAATGACAAGCAGTAGTACAGGTAACGGAACACGGCACAAGGGGACCTGAGCACCTAGCTTTCAAGACTAAGGTTCAAGACATGTTGATCAGGCCCCGCCCATATGGCAAGGCCAGTCTTATATACCCAGCACAGCCTCATGTCATTTCCTGCTGCAGGTGTGCAGGGCCTATAAGACCAGGAGAGTGGGCGCGGCCCGGTCCTATACAGAAACACGTGGCTAAGACTCAGAGTCAGACTCATAAGACCAGGACACAGGAGAGCATGAGCGGGAGCGGCAGGCGTGACCGGTGGACGCATGGACTGGACCAGTGAGCAAGGAGCGGTGGTGCGATGGCGAGACTGGATCAGTGAGCACGGAGCGGTGCAATGCAGGTGCGACCGGATCAGTGGGTACGGAGCGGTGCCTGGATGGTGAAACCGGCTAAGTAGGTAAGGAGCGCTGCTGGGACACGGGGAGCTTGACAGTACCCTCCCTTGAAACCCCCCTCTCCGCAGCTGGGACATGAATGTGTGATGCCCTGGGCAAGCCAGGGGTCACAGGTCACAACACCACACGCACCCCACATTCCCTGCAGGAACACCAAGGTCAAAACTTAAATCCTTGTTGCCTTCCTCCAGGGGCTGATGTCCACACCAGGGGGTGGGCCAGGCGGTGGGCTCCGCCCACCGAGGAGTTCACAGCCCTGGAGGTGGGAAAACCAGGCAGATTAGGTTTGGAGTTTGAAGTAGAAGGAGTAAACAGTGAAGGAGAAGGAGGAAAGTGAGAGTAGTGACAGAGAAAAGTGACAGCAAGAAGCCTGAAGTTGGTCCGGGTGTGTGCCCCGGACTGAGACAGCAAGGTTGGCAGACGGCGGTGACCGTCTGCAGGAGAGATTGCTCGGAGGTTGCCGAAAGGACCGTGGGCGGGTGGTGACCCGGCGGTACCGGAGCGTTATACAAAGAACAGTCAGCACCAGGGCAGGGGCCTTTCGGATCCCGGCAAGGCTAGGAGTCGCCATAATTTGCCAAATCCGTCAGTGAAGGGGACCACTGGGTCTCCCAACAACCAAGTCCCGATTGAAGGCAACAGTCCGACCATTGAGGGGAGACACCGCCACGGCACCAGTTTCCCAGGGCTAGCGCCTGCGGGCAAGAGAGGGGCTCCTCCGGCTCATATCCAGGTCGGGGAGCGGGTTACCGGTGGGAATCCAATCGCTACCAAAAGACTATACATAGGTGCAGGAAAGTGACCGTCATCGCTAACTGCAGGGAACATCAGCACCGTAGCTGTCCGAGGGACCCGTCCAACCAGCCGTTTGTTTACCGAGAACTGTGTCGTGTTTACTGGCTGAGTGAGTACCCCCGTGCCATGCGGCACAGCGCTGCCCCTGCGCCCCTGCACCTCCACAGGCCCCATAACCCGCCTGTCCACCATCCCAAACCCCATCACTGGGCCCCAGGACAACCAACCCCCTACCCACGGAGGGGAGAACTAACAACTTTGCTGCTTCCTGTCACCGCTCCCGGGATTCCCATACAGAGCAGCGGTGGTGCCCCTACAATCACCACAACCGTGGGTGGCGTCACGGACAATAAACTATCCCAACAACCAAACCCCTTTCACTCACGGGCGAGGAGCGCCGCTCGAGTCCCCGGGATCCGGCCCATCGCTCGAGCCACCGAGCAGCAGCAGGCCGAGGCAGCAGCGGCAGCCGGACCCGAGCAGTGGGAGAGCGCAGCGTCCCCTCCTCCGCCCGCGACAACTTGGCGTCACGAACAGGATCTTACCGCTCTGCCGTTGGGTAGAGGTGCGCCTTGTGACCGCCGGAGGTGTCCGGCTGGAAAATTTCAGAAGCCGCCATCTTTGGCGCGAAGAGTTCTCGCTCGAGCGTCTTCTCGAGTAGCAGAGGCGAGAAGGCCAAAACCCCGCCCTATAGAGGAGGGGCCGAAAAGAAGCTAAGAGAGACGGAATGGCGGCTGGCTGCATGTGAACGCAGCTATAAAAGCAGAGACGCTAGGACTCTGCAGCGATATTGGGTTCCTGGAAGACCTCGTTACCAAAATGTATAACCCAACTCCCAACGAGGAAGCCCCCGCGCCCGGCACGGCGACGTGGTTGAGGGACCGGACCGTCCCGCTGAGTAATCGTCTGCAGGCCCACATGCAACTCCTCCTGGAGGAGTGGGAGACCGACATGGCGGACGTGGTGGCTGCTATGTGGAGACGCGAGGTGGAAGAGGATTTGGAGGAACGGGTAAGAGACCCACGCCCCTGTATTCCTGAGGGATCGGCCATTGGAGCTGAGGGGCCCGGCCGGCTTCCGCTCACCCTGCCTCTCTCCCCGCTACCCATGATAGCTGCTGCCGCTCCGCCATTAGGCCCGCTACCTGCCCAACCGGTAGCGATACCCTGCCAAGCCGCCTCGGCAGACCAGTCGGCTGCAGACGTCCGGGACGTCCCTGAAGTACACCAGGGGGAACCGCTAGAACCGCGGCCCCTTAATGGAATGGTGCCAGAAGTCCCAGTAGTGACTGTGCCAGACCCCGAGCCCGGGACCGTGGCCTGGATGAAGGCCCGGGTGATTCAATTCCACCAGCGTCAGCAGGATCAGATCTTCCGGATGATGGAGCAGTGGACTAACGAGGTGGAGATGCTGATTACAACCGTCCCGATGTACGGAGGGGGAATGGATGTAACAGAGTCGACTGGTGACCCACATCCCTATGTCCTACCAGGACCGGCCGCTGCGGCTGAGGGGCCCGGCCTAGTCTCGGCCTATGCATCACCTTTGCCGTTACTTATGGGGCGCCTCAGTGTAAGCTCGCCTAATCTGCTGCTCCGTGCTACCGCAGAAGGGTCTGAAGTGTTGGATGCTGGAGGCCGGGAGGCTGCGGCAGCTGGCGGTAACCCGCCTGACGCAGGAACAAGAGATGATGACTCCGGCCCCAGCCCCGGGTCCGCTGCTGAGCTTCAGGAGGCAAATGAGCATTCCCGCTATGTAGGAGATCCAGTGGTTTTCCATACCCCGCGTACCGGTGGAAATGGGTACCGGGTGCCCCTGTCACAGCAGGCATGTCAGTGCATGCTTGATATGCTGGTGGAGGGGGATGGAGCTGCCTTAGCTGAGGACTCTGAGTAGGGCAGCGGAACCCCGTTGTCCAGTCCCCGTTGGGACCACCAGTGTGTCTGTTTGCAAGTTGTTGAAAATGATGAAAATGAACAATTAATGGAAAGTAACCAGATTGTCTACCGTGATTGGTAAAATCGTCCGTTGCCGGCACCGTTGTCCCCGTGGGGACCGATTGAAATTGTTTGGCATAAGGAACTCCTTATGGACAAGCCCGTGAACTTGCAGGGCAACCACAGACGTTAGTGGCTTGTAAATAAGTTGTGTTACCGTTTCCGCAATTGCCGCCTCCGGAGAGGCAGGTTGGAGGGAGGGCCCGCAGTAGAGCAGGCTGGGGCCCAGCCACCACAGGGACCGGTGGCTACCCTCTGGAGGGGAAGGACAGATCCCGCTCAGGTAACTTGGTGCAGGACTGGGGTCAAGGGGTGCTGCCTGTTTTCTTAGGGGCAGCATCAGGGCCAGGTTGCTTGGGTGGGAGAGAGCGGAAACCGTAACCGTTTAAAACCGCAACGTTTAAGAAATGTGCCTCCCGATGTGGGATGATGTTTTTCTACTTGTATATATGTTACCGTTTTTTTTATCTTTTCAGAAAAACAAAAAGGAAAATAAAACCGGTGTTGGACGGGCAGCCCGAGGACGGTCTGCGTTTTGCTAAGGGGGAATGTGACGCCCTGGGCAAGCCAGGGGTCACAGGTCACAACACCACACGCACCCCACATTCCCTGCAGGAACACCAAGGTCAAAACTTAAATCCTTGTTGCCTTCCTCCAGGGGCTGATGTCCACACCAGGGGGTGGGCCAGGCGGTGGGCTCCGCCCACCGAGGAGTTCACAGCCCTGGAGGCGGGAAAACCAGGCAGATTAGGTTTGGAGTTTGAAGTAGAAGGAGTAAACAGTGAAGGAGAAGGAGGAAAGTGAGAGTAGTGACAGAGAAAAGTGACAGCAAGAAGCCTGAAGTTGGTCCGGATGTGTGCCCCTGACTGAGACAGCAAGGTTGGCAGACAACCGTCTGCAGGAGAGATTGCTCGGAGGTTGCCGAAAGGACCGTGGGCGGGTGGTGACCCGGCGGTGCCGGAGCGGTATACAAAGAACAGTCAGCACCAGGGCAGGGGCCTTTCGGATCCCGGCAAGGCTAGGAGTCGCCATAATTTGCCAAATCCGTCAGTGAAGGGGACCACTGGGTCTCCCAACAACCAAGTCCCGATTGAAGGCAACAGTCCGACCATTGAGGGGAGACACCGCCACCGCCAAGGCACCAGTTTCCCAGGGCCAGCGCTTGCGGGCAAGAGAGGGGCTCCTCCGGCTCATATCCAGGTCGGGGAGCGGGTTACCGGTGGGAATCCATCGCTACCAAAAGACTATACATAGGTGCAGGAAAGTGACCGTCACCGCTAACTGCAGGGAACATCAGCACCGTAGCCGTCCGAGGGACCCGTCCAACCAGCCGTTTGTTTACCGAGAACTGTGTCGTGTTTACTGGCTGAGTGAGTACCCCCGTGCCGTGCGGCACAGCGCTGCCCCTGCACCTCCACAGGCCCCATAACCCGCCTGTCCACCATCCCAAACCCCATCACTGGGCCCCAGGACAACCAACCCCCTACCCACGGAGGGGAGAACTAACAACTTTGCTGCTTCCTGTCACCGCTCCCGGGATTCCCATACAGAGCAGCGGTGGTGCCCCTACAATCACCACAACCGTGGGTGGCGTCACGGACAATAAACTATCCCAACAACCAAACCCCTTTCACTCACGGGCGAGGAGCGCCGCTCGAGTCCCCGGGATCCGGCCCATCGCTCGAGCCACCGAGCAGCAGCAGGCCGCGGCAGCAGCGGCAGCCGGACCCGAGCAGTGGGAGAGCGCAGCGTCCCCTCCTCCGCCCGCGACAAATGCGCGCCGAAGAGAGGCAGCAACGTATTTCCGGGACAACCAGGACCGGGCCTCAGGAACGCAATCCACCCAATTGACCAGGAAGGACCGCTTAGCCCGGACCGTTTTCATGGCCACTATGTCCCGTATCGGGGAACCCATGTCAGCGGCAAGGGAGGCAACGGAAAGGGAAGGACAGTGAGAAGCGGGACTGGAATCATGGACGACTGGATCGGGCGTCTTGGACCGGGTACAGGACAATGTCTCATCCTTGGTAGCCGGTGGACTCAAAGTTCCAAATCCAGAAGGCGATGGAATCAAAGTCTCATCTCCAGAAGATGGTGGAATCAAGGTCTCAGAGGCTGGGGACGATGGAACGACGCTGGACTGTCGTCTCTTCTAGTTCCGGTGGCACCACAGGCACAAGTGACAGGAGTTGTGGTACGGCGCTGGACTGCGTCGTCGCCTCTTCTTCCTGCGGCATAACAGGTTCAGGTGACAGGGGCCGATGAACGGGCTGTAGGCAGTGATCATGACACAAGGGCCCTCAGCGAGTAATAGCGCCAACTAATGGCAGGGTCATGGAGTTGTAGCCAGGGCAGACCCAGCAGGAGCGCAGGAGCCATTCTCGGGATGACATACAAGGCAATAGTCTCAGAGTGCAGAGCACCAACACGGAGTCTCGCGGGTTTGGTGGTATATAAGACGGGTTCGTATAACGGTTTTCCATCCACAGAGGCGAACCAGAGGGATTTAGCAAGCGGGATGACTGGTATCCGATAACGAACCACTGTAGCTTGTAGGATGAAATTACCCGCTGCCCCCGAATCAATGTGAGCTTCTGCCGTGAACCGGGTCTTCTCAGTCGTTATCTGGACAGTCTGTAACCGGGACTGAGGGGATTCCGGTACCAAGGGTGGCGGTTCCCACCATCCCTTGGACTTGGGTTCTTCCTGGCCTCTCAGGGCAAGAGCGGAGCAGATGTGAACCGCTTTCACAATAGAAACACAGGCCCCGGGCGAGTCGCTCTGCACGGCGTTGATCGGCTTGGCTCAATCGGTCTATTTGCATAGGTTTGGGAGTTGAATCACAGGAAGGCAATGGCGGGGGAACAGTAGACCTCTGAGGGAAAAAGGCGTGACGGACTGGTCGCTTCTCCCGTGATACCTCCTTGGTCCGTTCCTGAAAACGGAGATCAATCCGGGTGGCTAGGGATATCAGAGTATCAGAGCATCCAACGTACGGGGAACGTCACGACCAGCTAGTTCGTCCTTAATGCAGCCCGACAGGCCCTCCCAAAAGGCCGCCGTCAATGCCTCGTTGTTCCAGCCTAGCTCGGAGGCAAGCGTGCGGAACTGGATGGCGTACTGGCCAACCGTTAGGGTCCCTTGGCGTAGCCAGAGGAGCGAAGAGGTAACCACGGTAGTACGTCCTGGTTCATCAAAGGTACTTCTAAAAGCCTGAAGGAATTCCCGGATGTCGGTCACCGGATCCTCGTTCTCCCACAACGGATTTATCCAGTCCAGAGCTTCACCTTCTAGGTCTGACATTAAAAATGCCACTTTTGCTTGGTCCGAAACAAACAGGTGCGGGAGCAACTGGAAATGCAGGGAGCACTGGTTCAAGAAGCCTCTGCAGGTCTTGGGATCCCCCGCATAGCGAGGCGGTGCAGCGAGTCGGAGTTGCGAGGCCGAGGAGACAACTGGTTTGGACGTAGTCGCTGTTCGCTTCGTCGACGAGGTCGAGGCGGCGGTCTGTAACGTATACAAGCGGCTGTCCACAGACGTCAGGAAATTCAATATATGGGTTAAGGTTTCTTGCTATCGCACCAGTTCCTGGCGCAGTTCAGCCAGTTCAGACATCTGTGCTCTGGCGGAATCCATGGCCTGATCAATCTGTTAGGTCCAGGAGGTGGATCCACTGGACCGTGCACCACACCGGAGGCTTGGGTACACGGTAGCCGGAGCACTAGCATGGCCGGGACGGGGACAGCGTCCCACAGGGGACGGGTAGAACAAAGTCACCGGTGTCACGGAGTTCCTTAGGACAATACGGAATACTGGTACAGGTGCCGGGTAGTAATGACAAGCAGTAGTACAGGTAACGGAACACGGCACAAGGGGACCAGAGCACCTAGCTTTCAAAACTAAGCTTCAAGACATGTTGATCAGGCCCCACCCATATAGCAAGGCCAGTCTTATATACCCAGCACAGCCTCATGTCATTTCCTGCTGCAGGTGTGCTGGGCCTATAAGACCAGGAGAGTGGGCGCGGCCCGGTCCTATACAGAAACATGTGGCTAAGACTCAGACTCATAAGACCAGGACACAGGAGAGCACGAGCGGCAGACATGACCGGTGGACACGTGGGCTGGATCAGTGAGCAAGGAGCGGTGGTGCGATGGCGACACTGGATCAGTGAGCACGGAGCGGTGCAATGCAGGTGCGACCGGATCAGTGGGTACGGAGCGGTGCCTGGATGGTGAAACCGGCTCAGTAGGTAAGGAGCGCTGCTGGGACACCGGGAACGTGACAGTACCCCCCCCTTGAAGCCCCCCTCTCCGCGGCTGGGACATGAATGCGCGCCGAAGAGAGGCAGCAACGTACTTCCGGGACACCGGGAGCGTGACAAGTATCTGTGTTATTCTGTATATATACTGCACAGCACCACTTCTCCTGTCCTGTATACTGGGTGTAATCCTCAGTATCTGTATTATTCTGTATATATACACTGCACAGTACCACTTCTCCTGTCCTGTATACTGGGTGTAATCATCAGTATCTGTATTATTCTGTATATATACACTGCACAGTACCACTTCTCCTGTCCTGTATACTGGGTGTAATCCTCAGTATCTGTATTATTCTGTATATATACACTGCACAGTACCACTTCTCCTGTCCTGTATACTGGGTGTAATCCTCAGTATCTGTATTATTCTGTATATATACACTGCACAGTACCACTTCTCCTGTCCTGTATACTGGGTGTAATCCTCAGTATCTGTATTATTCTGTATATATACACTGCACAGTACCACTTCTCCTGTCCTGTATACTGGGTGTAATCCTCAGTATCTGTATTATTCTGTATTTATACACTGCACAGTACCACTTCTCCTGTCCTGTATACTGGGTGTAATCCTCAGTATCTGTATTATTCTGTATATATACACTGCACAGTACCACTTCTCCTGTCCTGTATACTGGGTGTAATCCTCAGTATCTGTATTATTCTGTATATACACTGCACAGTACCACTCCTCCTGTCCTGTATACTGGGTGTAATCCTCAGTATCTGTATTATTCTGTATATATACACTGCACAGTACCACTCCTCCTGTCCTGTATACTGGGTGTAATCCTCAGTATCTGTATTATTCTGTATATATATACACTGCACAGTACCACTTCTCCTGTCCTGAATACTGGGTGTAATCCTCAGTATTTGTATTATTCTGTATATATATACACTGCACAGTACCACTCCTCCTGTCCTGTATACTGAGTGTAATCCTCAGTATCTGTATTATTCTGTATATATATACAGTGCACAGTACCACTTTTCCTG
The DNA here is from genome assembly GCF_048569485.1 of Anomaloglossus baeobatrachus. Taxonomy (NCBI): domain Eukaryota; kingdom Metazoa; phylum Chordata; class Amphibia; order Anura; family Aromobatidae; genus Anomaloglossus; species Anomaloglossus baeobatrachus. Next base: position 18,149,506 of record NC_134353.1, read on the forward strand.
TCCTGTATACTGGGTGTAATCCTCAGTATCTGTGTTATTCTGTATATATACACGGCACAGTACCACTCCTCCTGTCCTGTAAACTGGGTGTAATCCTCAGTATCTGTATTATTCTGTATATATACACTGCTACACTGCACAGTACCACTTCTCCTGTCCTGTATACTGGGTGTAATCCTCAGTACCTGTATTATTCTATATATATACACTGCACAGTACCACTTCTCCTGTCCTGTATACTGGGTGTAATCCTCAGTACCTGTATTATTCTGTATATATACACTGCACAGTACCACTTCTCCTGTCCTGTATACTGGGTGTAATCCTCAGTACCTGTATTATTCTGTATATAAACACTGCACAGTACCACTTCTCCTGTCCTGTATACTGGGTGTAATCCTCAGTATCTGTATTATTCTGTATATATACACTGCACAGTACCACTCCTCCTGTCCTGTATACTGGGTGTAATCCTCAGTATCTGTATTATTCTGTATATATACACTGCACAGTACCACTTCTCCTGTCCTGTATACTGGGTGTAATCCTCAGTATCTGTATTATTCTGTATATATACACTGCACAGTATCACTTCTCCTGTCCTATATACTGGGTGTAATCCTAAGTATCTGTATTATTCTGTATACACTGCACAGTACCACTCCTCCTGTCCTGTATACTGGGTGTAATCCTCAGTATCTGTATTATTCTGTATATATACACTGCACAGTACCACTCCTCCTGTCCTGTATACTGGGTGTAATCCTCAGTATCTGTATTATTCTGTATATATACACTGCACAGTACCACTTCTCCTGTCCTGTATACTGGGTGTAATCCTAAGTATCTGTATTATTCTGTATATATACACTGCACAGTACCACTTCTCCTGTCCTGTATACTGGGGGAATTCCTCAGTACCTGTATTTTTCTGTATATATACACTGCACAGTACCACTTCTCCTGTCCTGTATACTGGGTGTAATCCTCAGTATGTTTATTATTCTGTATATATACACTGCACAGTGCCACTTCTCCTGTCCTGTATACTGGGTGTAATCCGCAGTATCTGTATTATTCTGTATATATACACACACTGCACAGTACCACTTCTCCTGTCCTGTATACTGGGTGCAATCCTAAGTATCTGTATTATTCTGTGTATATACACTGCACAGTACCACTTCTCCTGTCCTGTATACTGGGTGCAATCTTCAGTATCTGTATTATTCTGTATAGCACAGTACCACTTCTCCTGTCCTGTATACTGGGTATAATCCTCAGTATCTGTATTATTCTGTTTATATACACTGCACAGTACCACTTCTCCTGTCCTGTATACTGGGTGTAATCCTCAGTGTCTGTATTATTCTGTATATATACACTGCACAGTACCACTCCTCCTGTCCTGTATACTGGGTGTAATCCTCAGTATCTGTATTATTCTGTATATATACACACTGCACAGTACCACTTCTCCTGTCCTGTATACTGGGTGTAATCCTCAGTATCTGTATTATTCTGTATATATACACTGCACAGTACCACTTCTCCTGTCCTGTATACTGGGTGTAAACCTAAGTATCTGTATTATTCTGTATATATACACTGCACAGTACCACTTCTCCTGTCCTGTATACTGGGGGAATTCCTCAGTACCTGTATTTTTCTGTATATATACACTGCACAGTACCACTTCTCCTGTCCTGTATACTGGGTGTAATCCTCAGTATGTTTATTATTCTGTATATATACACTGCACAGTGCCACTTCTCCTGTCCTGTATACTGGGTGTAATCCGCAGTATCAGTATTATTCTGTATATATACACTGCACAGTACCACTCCTCCTGTCCTGTATACTGGGTGTAATCCTCAGTATCTGTATTATTCTGTATATATACACTGCACAGTACCACTCCTCCTGTCCTGTATACTGGGTGTAATCCTCAGTATCTGTATTATTCTGTATATATACACACTGCACAGTACCACTTCTCCTGTCCTGTATACTGGGTGTAATCCTCAGTATCTGTATTATTCTGTATATATACACTGCACAGTACCACTTCTCCTGTCCTGTATACTGGGTGTAAACCTAAGTATCTGTATTATTCTGTATATATACACTGCACAGTACCACTTCTCCTGTCCTGTATACTGGGGGAATTCCTCAGTACCTGTATTTTTCTGTATATATACACTGCACAGTACCACTTCTCCTGTCCTGTATACTGGGTGTAATCCTCAGTATGTTTATTATTCTGTATATATACACTGCACAGTGCCACTTCTCCTGTCCTGTATACTGGGTGTAATCCGCAGTATCTGTATTATTCTGTATATATACACACACTGCACAGTACCACTTCTCCTGTCCTGTATACTGGGTGCAATCCTAGGTATCTGTATTATTCTGTGTATATACACTGCACAGTACCACTTCTCCTGTCCTGTATACTGGGTGCAATCTTCAGTATCTGTATTATTCTGTATAGCACAGTACCACTTCTCCTGTCCTGTATACTGGGTGTAATCCTCAGTATCTGTATTATTCTGTGTATATACACTGCACAGTACCACTTCTCCAGTCCTGTATACTGGGTGCAATCCTAAGTATCTGTATTATTCTGTATATATACACTGCACAGTACCACTTCTCCTGTCCTGTATACTGGGTGTAATCCTCAGTGTCTGTATTATTCTGTATACACTGCACAGTGCCACTCTTCCTGTCCTGTATACTGGGTGTAATCCTCAGTATCTGTATTATTCTGTATATATACACTGCACAGTACCACTCCTCCTGTCCTGTATACTGGGTGTAATCCTCAGTATCTGTATTATTCTGTATATATACACTGCACAGTACCACTTCTCCTGTCCTTTATACTGGGTGTAATCCTAAGTATCTGTATTATTCTGTATACACTGCACAGTACCACTCCTCCTGTCCTGTATACTGGATGTAATCCTCAGTATCTGTATTATTCTGTATATATACACTGCACAGTACCACTTCTCCTGTCCTGTATACTGGGTGTAATCCTCAGTATCTGTATTATTCTGTATATACACTGCACAGTACCACTCCTCCTGTCCTGTATACTGGGTGTAATCCTCAGTATCTGTATTATTCTGTATATATACACTGCACAGTACCACTTCTCCTGTCCTGTATACTGGGTGTAATCCTCAGTCTCTGTATTATTCTGTATATATACACTGCACAGTACCACTCCTCCTGTCCTGTATACTGGGTGTAATCCTCAGTATCTGTATTATTCTGTATATATACACTGCACAGTACCACTTCTCCTGTCCTGTATACTGGGTGTAATCCTAAGTATCTGTATTTTTCTGTATATATACACTGCACAGTTCCACTTCTGTCCTGTATACTGGGTGTAATCCTCAGTATCTGTATTATTCTGTATATATACACTGCACAGTACCACTTCTCCTGTCCTGTATACTGGGTGTAATCCTCAGTATCAGTATTATTCTGTATATATACACTGCACAGTACCACTCCTCCTGTCCTGTATACTGGGTGTAATCCTCAGTATCTGTATTATTCTGTATATATACACACTGCACAGTACCACTTCTCCTGTCCTGTATACTGGGTGTAATCCTCAGTATCTGTATTATTCTGTATATATACACTGCACAGTACCACTTCTCCTGTCCTGTATACTGGGTGTAATCCTCAGTATCTGTATTACTCTGTATATATACACTGCACAGTACCACTTCTCCTGTCCTGTATACTGGGTGTAATCCTCAGTATCTGTATTATTCTGTATATATACATTGCACAGTACCACTTCTCCTGTCCTGTATACTTGGTGTAATCCTCAGTACCTGTATTATTCTGTATATATACACTGCACAGTTCCACTTCTTCTGTCCTGTATACTGGGTGTAATCCTCAGTACCTGTATTATTCTGTATATATACACTGCACAGTACCACTTCTCCTGTCCTGTATACTGGGTGTAATCCTCAGTATCTGTATTATTCTGTATATATACACTGCACAGTACCACTTCTCCTGTCCTGTATACTGGGTGTAATCCTCAGTATCTGTATTACTCTGTATATATACACTGCACAGTACCACTTCTCCTGTCCTGTATACTGGGTGTAATCCTCAGTATCTGTATTATTCTGTATATATACATTGCACAGTACCACTTCTCCTGTCCTGTATACTGGGTGTAATCCTCAGTATCTGTATTATTCTGTATATATACACTGCACAGCACCACTGCTCCTGTCCTGTATACTGGGTGTAATCCTCAGTATCTGTATTATTCTGTATATATACACTGCACAGTACGACTCCTCCTGTCCTGTATACTGGGTGTAATCCTCAGTACCTGTATTATTCTGTATATATACACTGCACATTATCACTTCTCCTGTCCTGTATACTGGGTGTAATCCTCAGTGTCTGTATTATTCTGTATATATACACTGCACAGTACCACTTCTCCTGTCCTGTATACTGGGTGTAATCCTCAGGGAAACAAAGGAATAGGATCAGCTCACCCAGACATCATGGAGACTCCCATAGAAGACAGGTGCACGGTGAAGCCGGCCCGGCTGTGAAACTCCAAGAAGAAGAAAATGCAGCACTCGTGTCCAAAAATTGTATAAAATCTTGCTTTTTTATTTAATTCATAATAAAATGGAAATGTATCATATCCATAGAGTATAAAAAATCCCCATACAGATGAGATGAGATGTCAGGGGGGTACGCGTTTCGAGCTACATGCTCTTAATGGTGGATTGAGATTAAGAGCATGTAGCTCGAAACGCGTACCCCCCTGACATCTCATCTCATCTGTATGGGGATTTTTTATACTCTATGGATATGATACATTTCCATTTTATTATGAATTAAATAAAAAAGCAAGATTTTATACAATTTTTGGACACGAGTGCTGGATTTTCTTCTTCTTGGGTGTAATCCTCAGTATCTGTATTATTCTGTGTATATACACTGCACAGTACCACTTCTCCTGTCCTGTATACTGGGTGTAATCCTCAGTATCTGTATTATTCTGTATATATACACTGCACAGTACCACTTCTCCTGTCCTGTATACTGGGTGTAATCCTCAGTATCTGTATTATTCTGTATATATACACTGCACAGTACCACTTCTCCTGTCCTGTATACTGGGTAGAATCCTCAGTATCTGTATTATTCTGTATATATACACTGCACAGTACCACTTCTCCTGTCCTGTATACTGGGTGTAATCCTCAGTATCTGTATTATTCTGTATATATACACTGCACAGTACCACTTCTCCTGTCCTGTATACTGGGTGTAATCCTCAGTATCTGTATTATTCTGTATATATACACTGCACAGTACCACTTCTCCTGTCCTGTATACTGGGTGTAATCCTCAGTATCTGTATTATTCTGTATATATACACTGCACAGTACCACTTCTCCTGTCCTGTATACTGGGTGTAATCCTCAGTATCTGTATTATTCTGTATATATACACTGCACAGTACCACTTCTCCTGTCCTGTATACTGGGTGTAATCCTCAGTATGTGTATTATTCTGTATATATACACTGCACATTACCACTTCTCCTGTCCTGTATACTGGGTGTAATCCTCAGTATCTGTATTATTCTGTATATATACACTGCACAGTACCACTTCTCCTGTCCTGTGTACTGGGTGTAATCCTCAGTATCTGTATTATTCTGTATATATACACTGCACAGTACCACTTCTCCTGTCCTGTATACTGGGTGTAATCCTCAGTATCTGTATTATTCTGTATATATACACTGCACATTACCACTTCTCCTGTCCTGTATACTGGGTGTAATCCTCAGTATCTGTATTATTCTGTATATATACACTGCACAGTACCACTTCTCCTGTCCTGTGTACTGGGTGTAATCCTCAGTATCTGTATTATTCTGTATATATACACTGCACAGTACCACTTCTCCTGTCCTGTATACTGGGTGTAATCCTCAGTATCTGTATTATTCTGTATATATACACTGCACAGTACCACTTCTCCTGTCCTGTATACTGGGTGTAATCCTCAGTATGTGTATTATTCTGTATATATACACTGCACAGTGCCACTTCTCCTGTCCTGTATACTGGGTGTAATCCGCAGTATCTGTATAATTCTGTATATATACATATACTGCACAGTACCACTTCTCCTGTCCTGTATACTGGGTGTAATCCTCAGTATCCATATTATTCTGTATATATATACTGCACAGTACCACTTCTCCTGTCCTGTATACTGGGTGTAATCCTCAGTATCCATATTATTCTGTATATATATACTGCACAGTATCACTTCTCCTGTCCTGTATACTGGGTGTAATCCTCAGTATCTGTATTATTCTGTATATATACACTGCACAGTACCACTTCTCCTGTCCTGTATACTGGGTGTAATCCTCAGTAACTCTATTATTCTGTATATATACACTGCACAGTACCACTTCTCCTGTCCTGTATACTGGGTGTAATCCTCAGTATCCATATTATTCTGCATATATATACTGCACAGTATCACTTCTCCTGTCCTGTATACTGGGTGTAATCCTCAGTATCTGTATTATTCTGTATATATACACTGCACAGTACCACTTCTCCTGTCCTGTATACTGGGTGTAATCCTCAGTATCCATATTATTCTGTATATATACACTGCACAGTACCACTTCTCCTGTCCTGTATACTGGGTGTAATCCTCAGTATCTGTATTATTCTGTATATATACACTGCACAGTACCACTTCTCCTGTCCTGTATACTGGGTGTAATCCTCAGTAACTCTATTATTCTGTATATATACACTGCACAGTACCACTTCTCCTGTCCTGTATACTGGGTGTAATCCTCATGTCACAAACCACCGGGGGGGTCACTCAGAAATCCCCCGCGCTGGCTACCAGTACGTCACAATCGGGGGGTAACAAGTGGGGGTCACCCCTCCTTTATACCTCCCGACCGACAGACAGAGCACGTGATGCGCTCTCTAGCGCCCCTCTTATAGTCAGGCCAATTATGGAATTGCCCGACAATAAGCAAGGAGGCCGCTATACTACTTATGCCGATTATTGAAGGGTCCCCGGTGAGAGTAGGGTATATATTCCCCCGACCTCCGCGGGCGGAATATATAAAATCTCCCCGAATCTCACTGGCCTCCCCACAATAATCCTTGGCACAACTCGCTGCCACCAACCGCTTCACGGTAACTATTAGCCGAACACACAGACGTGGGATTCAAGATCGAGATAACAGAACAGCCCAAGATTAATTATATAATTTAATCAGCCTAAAGCACACTAGAAACTACAATATATACAATAGGGAATCTACAGAATATACATATGTCAGAGTACAGTTACAGATAAAGCATGGTTTACAAACAGGTATGCAATTCAATCAGTTACCTTGTGCGTCTGGCCACAGGGGGGCGCTGTAGACCAGGTTTCCAGGAACTCCCACAGATGTTTCCTACACGTGACCCCCAGCGAAAGAACACTGGAAAATGGCCGAAGTAGGGTTATCAACCTGGGCAAATCCAGGTCCCCTCCTACCTTCGTGACCTCAGAGGGAGCACTGCTCCACCCCTGGCTGGAGTTATGGACAAAATCCACAACATGGAATATGGCCATAACTTTGCCTGGGAGCGTCGTAGGCGGACGCCAACGCTCTCATTGTGACAGTTATGAATTTAGCTACAGAATGAGAGGTTTCATGACTTGTCTACTAGTTCCACATTGGCTGATATCACGCCTGGGGTATTTCCCAAGCTCCCGCTCCCATAAAAAAGGTGTGCCAGCATCGTCCGCATGCGAAAACACCATTTTTATGGTTGCCGTATTTATCGGAAATATGGCTTGCGAGATATGAACCATTTTTTACTGGAGTCGTTCTGTCTGGCTAGTTCCAGAGCCTTATAATGAGATACAACTCTTGTTACAGGGTGACGGCAGGGAGTCATCCTGTGTCCTTTGTTCCCACATCACCTAATTTCCATATCACAGGAGATGGCCATGGGAGGGGTTGCTAAACAAGTTGTGTGAAGGAAAGGGGGGGTGACACCAGGAGAGGGCTTCCTGACATAACTTGAATATCATGATTTATCGTCATATCTCCGGATTTACCTCACACCTCCCCCCTTTTGAGGGCGCTAGGGGGCAGCACACTCCGGTGTTCCCCCGTGCGCCCGTCCGCGACCTCTCCTTGTCGGGACAGCCCGTCTGCGTTACCGTGGTCACGGCCCCTTTTGTGGCGAATGGTGAAGTTGTATTGCTGGAGCGCAAGGCTCCATCGCAACAGTCGCCCATTCGTCCCAGAGACGGTGTGCAACCAGCTGAGGGGGTTGTGGTCCGTCTCCACGATGAAGTGGCGCCCGTATAGATAGGGTTGCAGACGCTGCAGGGCCCACACTATGGCCAGGCACTCCTTCTCCATTGTGGAATAGGCCACTTCCCTCGGTAACAGCTTCCTGCTCAGGTACAAGACTGGGTGCTCTTGGCTCGCAGAGTCCACCTGGCTGAGCACCGCACCGAGGCCGAAGTCACTGGCGTCGGTCTGTACTACAAACGGCCGCGTGAAGTCGGCTGCCTGTAGCACGGGCGGGCTGGACAGGGCGTCCTTTAGGGCCCGGAAGGCTGTCTCGCAGTCCATTGTCCAATCGACTGCAGAGGGCAGCTTCTTCTTGGTGAGGTCCGTCAGGGGCTTTGCCAGGCTACTATAGCATGGAACAAACCTCCTATAGTACCCAGCGGTCCCCAAGAAGGACATCACCTGCTTCTTGGTCCTGGGGGTGGGCCAGGATGCGATGGCCTCCACTTTCTCAGGCTCGGGCTTCAGTGTTCCCCCGCCTACCCGGTGACCGAGGTACTGGACCTCGCTCATGGCCAGCTGACACTTGCCCGGCTTGATGGTCAAACCTGCCCGGTGGACCCGCCTGAGCACCTGTGCTAGATGCTCTAGGTGATCTTCCCAGGTGGGACTGAAGACGGCAATGTCATCCAGGTACGCGGCCGCGTACCCTTCAAGTCCCTTGAGCAGGGTGTTGACCATCCGCTGGAAAGTGGCAGGGGCATTCCTCATCCCGAATGGCATCACCGTGGACTCGTACAGTCCAAATGGGGTAATAAAGGCAGAGCGTTCCCTGGCCTTGCGAGTCAGGGGGATCTGCCAATATCCCCGGCTCAGATCCATGATGGTCAGGTACTGAGCCCCGGCCAACTGATCGAGCAGGTCATCGATGCGTGGCATTGGGTACGCATCGGCGACCGTGACAGCATTGAGCCCCCTGTAGTCCACGCAGAACCGAGTGGTTCGGTCCTTCTTAGGGACGAGGACTACAGGCGAGGCCCAAGCGCTGTTGGATGCCTGGATCACCCCCAGCTTCAGCATCTCGTCAATCTCCTGGCGCATGTGTTGCTGCACCTCCAGGGAGACCCGATATGCTGAACGCCGGATCGGGGGATGATCCCCAGTGTCCACGTGATGGACAGCCAAGTCAGTCCTTCCGGGCTGGTTGGTAAACAACCCCCGGAAGGGGTGTAGGGTGGCCCACAGCTGGGACCGTTGGTCCTCCAAGAGCTGGTGGCCAACCTCCACATCCTCAATGGATCCGCCTGCCCTAACCTGGGCTAGCATATCCAAGAGGGTTTCCGCTTCTCCCTCCTCGGGCAGGTTGCACACGGGGAGCGCACATGCCTCCCGCTCATGATGTGCCTTCATCATGTTCACATGGAAGGGCTTCCGCCTTCCACGGGCAGGGTCCAGGGTGACCAGGTACGTCACAGGGTTGAGCTGCTGGTACACGAGGTATGGGCCTTCCCAGGCTGCCTGAAGCTTGTCCTGTGGTACGGGGACCAGTACCCACACCTTTTGACCCACTTGGTAGGTCCTCTCACAAGCGTTCTGGTCGTACCAACGCTTCTGATCGGCCTGGGCTTGAGCCATATTGTCGTGTACCAGTTGCGTCAAGGCCTGCATTTTGTCCCGGAAGCGCATGACATACTCGATAACCGACACTCCAGGGGTGGCCAAATCCCCTTCCCAAGCCTCTTTCACCAGAGCCAGGGGGCCCCGCACACGTCGCCCGTACAGGAGCTCAAACGGTGAGAATCCTGTTGAGGCCTGTGGAACCTCCCGGTAAGCAAATAACAGGTGTGGGAGATACCGCTCCCAGTCACGCCCATGGGAGTCGACCAACATCTTAAGCATCTGCTTTAAGGTGCCATTGAACCGCTCGCACAGGCCATTAGTCTGTGGATGGTACGGGCTGGCCACCAGATGTCGCACCTGGACCTGCTTACAGAGGGCCTCCATCAGCTGGGACATGAATTGGGTCCCCCGGTCAGTGAGCATTTCCTGGGGAAAACCCACTCGGGAGAAAATCTCCAGCAATGCGGTGGCCACCTTGTCAGCCCGAATGGACGACAAGGCCACTGCTTCTGGGTACCGGGTGGCATAGTCCACTACCGTCAGTATGAAGCGTTTCCCGGAGCTGCTGGGGATGGCCAGCGGGCCGACCAGATCCACAGCCACCCTCCTGAAAGGCTCATCGATGATTGGCAGAGATACTAGTGGGGCTTTGGGGTGTGGCCCCGCCTTCCCCACTCTCTGACAGGTTTCACACGAACGGCAGTAGGCAGCCACATCGGCCCCCATTTTTGGCCAGTAGAAATGCTGGTTTAACCTGGCCTTGGTCTTAGCGATCCCTAGGTGTCCGGCCATCGGAATCTCATGTGCGATCCGCAACAACTCCGTCCGGAACGGATAGGGTACCACCAACTGTCGGTCCCTGGGCCACGCCTCCGGTGAACCCTGCTGGACCGTGGCCCGGTACAGCCGTCCTTGGTCCCAGACCACTCGCTCCGGGTCCGAGTCCGAGGGAGGCTGGGCCGCCTGCTCCTTAAGAGCTTTCAGGCTGTCGTCAGCTTCTAACGCTGCCTGAAACCCCTGACTAGATGTGGCCAGAATCGACGAGACTGTCACATCTTCGGTCAGTACCCCGGGACCTGTGTCCTGGCCTCCACCTGACTCGGCTGCCACTTGGTCAGAAGGGGAAGAGCTATCGGACCTCCGGGAGGCCCCTTGGCTTCCAGCACTCCCACTGCGGGTGACAGCGGCCACAGCCGCTGCGACCGTGGGTCGTGCCTGCTCCTCCTCCGTTCCTGACCAAGTCGCCGGTTCAGGCAGACCTACCTGGCTTCCTGACACCCCGGTTGTGGGGGAACCATGCACCGAGATCTTACCTGGGAGCACTTCCGCTCCTGGACCGGCCCCAATCTCACCTGCCTGTTCCCCTCCTGCAGCAACAGAACCCTGCTGTGAAATCTCTGGGGACCCCACATTTGCTGTGGTAGCCCCCACCCCACACACTGGTCCTCCCCCTGCAGCACCCTGCTCTCTGCTTATCCCTGCAGAGGGCAGCAGATCCCAGCTCACAGGCTGATTACTTGTAGAGGCATTGTCACACCTTTCTCTGACCCCCTCCCCTGTCACAGCTGCAGCTGTGTGTGTGTCTATGGTGTCTGTGCAAGCAGAAATATCAGAGTTCACTCCCTCCTCCCTTACATCATTCATAGATAACACATTAACATTGTCCGGAGGCATGTCAGTACTGGCTGAAGGTTCAGCCCTTGGTTGGGGCCCAAACTGGGAGGTTATCTGCCCCAAATCTGTCCCAAGTAGCACGTTTGCGGGGATCCGATCAGTTACCCCCACCTCCCTCACCCCTCGCCCTGCGCCCCAGTCCACATAAATGTCAGCAACAGGCAGCGCCGGGTCAATGCCTCCAATCCCGGAGACAGCGAGGGTTTTTCCAGGGATCAAGTCTTGGGGGGACACCATCTCAGGCCGCACCAGAGTCACCTCCGAGGCGCTGTCTCGCAGTCCTATGGTCACAGACCGGCCGACGGTGACAGGTTGGAAGCTGTCCAGGGACCTACCACCACCCCCACCCACACAATACACCTTGGGCGGCCCTTGGGACGGGGACGGAGCCGGGACCTTGGGACGCTGAGGGCACATGGCCTTGAAGTGTCCAGGTAAGTTGCACTGGTGGCACCGTCTTGGTTCTGCCACGGGCCTGGAGAGGGGAGTTGAGGGGGACACCCCCTGCAGTCTAGGGGCAGGTGGGGCAGTCGCAGAATTCATCTTACCCCCTCTCCAGGTGCTGCTGGTGGCTGCTCTCCTGGCTTCAGGAGCCCGATTGTTGGTGTAGTCATCGGCCAGGGCAGCTGTAGCCGTGGACCCCTTTGGCTTCTGGTCTCGGATGAACTGGCGGAGATCCTCAGGGCAGTTCCACAAGAGTTGCTCCGTGATGAACAAGTCCAGGATCTCCGGTCCGGTGGAAAGCTGCAGGCCTTGGGTCCAGTGGTCGGCAGCTCGGGCAAGTGCCCGCCGGTGGTCAGCCCAGGAGTCCTTTGGTCCCTTCTGTAGGCTCCGGAACTTCTTGCGGTAGGACTCTGGAGTGAGGTTGTACTGTTGGATCAGGGCCCGCTTGATGGTGTCGTAGCCCTGATCTGCCTCAGCAGGCAAGTCCCCAAGGATTTCCAGGGCCTTACCCCTTAAACGGGGGGTCAGGTATTTGGCCCACTGGTCCTTGTCCAGATGGTGCTGCAAGCAAGTCCGTTCAAAAGCAGTCAAGAAAGAGTCCAAGTCTCCATCCTTCTCCAGCACGGGAAAGTCCTCAACACGGACCTTTGGAAGTTTGGTGTCTTGAAGGTCACGTGTGGCTGATGAGGGCCGGAGCTGAGCTAGCTGCAGCTGGTAGTCACGCTCGGCCTGTTGCTGTCGCTCTTCACGTGCTGCCTGCCGCTCCGCAGCCTCACGCACTGCTTGCCGCTCCGCAGCCTCAGCGTCACGCGCTGCCTGCCGCTCTGCCCTGCGCTCTGCCAGGAGTCCCTTGTAGCCCTCCTGGTCTCCAGCCTGGAGAAGGGCCATAGCCATTTGAAGAAGGCTATCCGAGCCTCCCAGGCTCGGTGGAATGGCACGTGGTGATCTGCGGCCCGCTGCGGAGCCTGGTGATTCACTGTCCATTGCAGAGCGGAGGGCTGGCATCTGGCTCGTTGAGGACCCTTGGGTGAGCTGCTCCTCATCTTGTCCAGCAGTGCCAGGTTGTGCAATGTCCTCTGCAGAGCTGTTTTCTGGCGTCGAGCTCCTGGAGGACTCGTGGGCAACCTCCTCATTACTGTCCACAGCACCGTCCTCCCTCTCTTCGGCTCCTGCTTTAGCATTGGCCAGTTGCCTAGCTCTGCTCCTGGTGCCATCAGCCATTCTTGCAGACTTTTGGTCACTGACACAGAACTGACACCTGATGCCTCCACACACCTTACAGTATCTGCACTCTGACACTCTAGTGTTGAGCTAGTCTGAAGACCCCAGCAGCCACAGCTGCTGCAGGCAGTCTTTAGTGTCTGGGAGTATGGGTCTCACACTCACACACACTATTATCTCGATCCCACCGCTATGCCACCAATATGTCACAAACCACCGGGGGGGTCACTCAGAAATCCCCCGCGCTGGCTACCAGTACGTCACAATCGGGGGGTAACAAGTGGGGGTCACCCCTCCTTTATACCTCCCGACCGACAGACAGAGCACGTGATGCGCTCTCTAGCGCCCCTCTTATAGTCAGGCCAATTATGGAATTGCCCGACAATAAGCAAGGAGGCCGCTATACTACTTATGCCGATTATTGAAGGGTCCCCGGTGAGAGTAGGGTATATATTCCCCCGACCTCCGCGGGCGGAATATATAAAATCTCCCCGAATCTCACTGGCCTCCCCACAATAATCCTTGGCACAACTCGCTGCCACCAACCGCTTCACGGTAACTATTAGCCGAACACACAGACGTGGGATTCAAGATCGAGATAACAGAACAGCCCAAGATTAATTATATAATTTAATCAGCCTAAAGCACACTAGAAACTACAATATATACAATAGGGAATCTACAGAATATACATATGTCAGAGTACAGTTACAGATAAAGCATGGTTTACAAACAGGTATGCAATTCAATCAGTTACCTTGTGCGTCTGGCCACAGGGGGGCGCTGTAGACCAGGTTTCCAGGAACTCCCACAGATGTTTCCTACACGTGACCCCCAGCGAAAGAACACTGGAAAATGGCCGAAGTAGGGTTATCAACCTGGGCAAATCCAGGTCCCCTCCTACCTTCGTGACCTCAGAGGGAGCACTGCTCCACCCCTGGCTGGAGTTATGGACAAAATCCACAACATGGAATATGGCCATAACTTTGCCTGGGAGCGTCGTAGGCGGACGCCAACGCTCTCATTGTGACAGTTATGAATTTAGCTACAGAATGAGAGGTTTCATGACTTGTCTACTAGTTCCACATTGGCTGATATCACGCCTGGGGTATTTCCCAAGCTCCCGCTCCCATAAAAAAGGTGTGCCAGCATCGTCCGCATGCGAAAACACCATTTTTATGGTTGCCGTATTTATTGGAAATATGGCTTGCGAGATATGAACCATTTTTTACTGGAGTCGTTCTGTCTGGCTAGTTCCAGAGCCTTATAATGAGATACAACTCTTGTTACAGGGTGACGGCAGGGAGTCATCCTGTGTCCTTTGTTCCCACATCACCTAATTTCCATATCACAGGAGATGGCCATGGGAGGGGTTGCTAAACAAGTTGTGTGAAGGAAAGGGGGGGTGACACCAGGAGAGGGCTTCCTGACATAACTTGAATATCATGATTTATCGTCATATCTCCGGATTTACCTCACACCTCAGTATCTGTATTATTCTGTATATATACACTGCACAGTACCACTTCTACTGTCCTGTATACTGGGTGTAATCCTCAGTATCTGTATTATTCTGTATATATACACTGCACAGTACCACTTCTCTTGTCCCGTATACTGGGTGTAATCCTCAGTATCTGTATTATTCTGTATATATATGTGATGCCCTGGACTAGCCAGGTAGTCACAGATAGGCCCCGCATAACACTTGTCCCCTAAAAAAGTAACAGCAGCCAACCACATTAAAACCTAGTCACCTCCCTTGGAGCTTGATGGACACACCAGGGGGCAGAGCCATGCAGTTGGCCTCGCCCACTGAGGAGTCCAGAGGGCCTGAGGCAGAAAGAAGAGAGGAATTCTAGAGGAGTTCAAGTTCAAGTCAGATTAGTTTTGGAAGTGAAAGTGAGAGGAGCGCAGCAGGCCTATAGTGACAGGTCTGTAGCGGGAACTGACAGTCTGACAGGGGTGAGGGTCGTAGCCCGCACACCTTGGCTAGGAGGGTGGCGGTGGCTTGGCCTGGAGGAGGCGGGAAGACGGCAAGGTGGAACCGTAAGGGATCGGGACAGGGTAGTGGCCCGCCGGTACCGAACCGGGGAACCGACTGGAAACTGGAGCACCAGGGGGGTACTCAGACCCAGAACGAGGCCCAGAAGCCACTGGACCACGTACAATTTACTGATTGAGGTCTGGACCTTAGGTCCTTTCCCATCCCAAGTCCCGACTGAAGACAACAGCCCACCGAGGGGGATAGAAAGCCACCGCCTATGCATCGAGATCCCACGGGCCAGCGTCTGCGGGCAAACGGACTCCACCGACACATACACAGCCGGGGAGCAGACCCCCGTTGCTGAGGCAAAGGCAGTCTACACAAACATAACAAGGTGCAGGAGAAAGGCCAGGACCACCAACCCGGGTGGGGGACCAGACGCAGCTGGCTGCGGGCACCGACCACCATCAACTTTGTTTACCAGAGACTTGTGTGTGTCAATAATCTTGAGTACAACTGTGCCATCCGGCTGCGCACCGCCCTGCACCGCCCATCCACTACTCTCCCCAAACGGGTCCTGGGGCCACCATCCCTGCCCACGGAGGGGTTAACATCTTGCTGCACGACCATCTCCCCCGGGTGCCCCGTAACTACAGCAGTTGTGTCTACACCTTCACCACGTCCCGTGGGTGGCGTCACAAACTCAAACACGGCTCCGGCAATACACTTACCTAACCACCCCCATCGAGATCGCCAGCAACCCCTTGCAGAGCAACGTGACCCCCGGTATAGCCGAGCGCAGGGCGGTACACATCGACTATTCTGGCGTCATGAACAGGATTGAATCCATTCACTTACCTAGTGAAGTGCGCCTTGAAGTTGAAGTCAGCGGTGATCCGTTGCGAAATTTGGAGAATCCGCCATCTTGCCACCATCTTTTGGCGCGAAGATTCCCGCCAGAGTCTTCTTCCCCGCAGAAAGGGGACGAAAGCAGAAACCCCGCCCCCAGAAAATGCGGCCTTGCAGAAAAAGTGAGTGGTTGCAAAGTGAAGCTGTTCGGCTGGAGAAGGGAAGGCCACGAAAAGACCAAGGGAGAGCAGATGGAGGATGCCTGCTCCCAAGCCCGATGCCTGCCCCGCGCCGACCACAGGAGCGGTGGCGCCCGCAGAGAATTCTGCCGGCGAGGAGGGGGTTACAGTTCCCGCTCCGGTCGCAGGAGCGGCGGGTTCAGAGGCTCTGGTGGTAACTTCCCGTGCAGCAGCTGGCGGTGAACTGCCTGCTGCAGAAAGGATGTCGACTCCGGCAGTCCGCCCGGCCGTGTCAGGAACGGCGCCCGACTCCGAAGACCTCCCCATAGCCAGCTCGGAGCCAGAGGGGGCGACCGGCGGCGAGGCCGCGGCCCCCGCCCTTGATGCTGGAGCTGAAGCGGCATAGGATCGGTTGCCGCCGGGGATGGCGACGTGGTTGGAGAGGAAGCTGGCGCAGTTCTGTATCCTGATATGGGTCGATGCAGCAAGCTTTAGGTTGGAAGCAGGAGATGCAAAAGATGGTGGCTGTGGTGCAGGCAAACGAGAGGCCCGCCTCATGGAAGGCACCCCGGAAAGATAAAACCATGCAAACACTTCCAGACCCGCCGACCCGTCGGGAGACTGGGCCTGCTCACGGTGAAACCGGCGAACCCCTGATGTCCCAGATCTCCGTGCCAGCCTTGGGTGTAAGGAGGGCATACATGGGTGCACAGTTGCACGTCCGCCCCTCTTTGCCATCCTCTGACCTTGAAGAAGCCTGTTAAAGGTAGCGTATCCCGGCTACCATGTTGAAGTCCCCGTTGGGCCCATACTGCCCGTCCCCGTTGGGACCTTGTTGACTTCCCCGCTTTAAAACCATGAACAAGGCCGAGAACTGTACCGCCCTGAGAGGGGTCCGGCCACTTCTCCGTTGCTCGGGCCGAGCCGCTCGAGGTCCGGGCTCGGGTTGTCGGTGGCACGAGCGCCTCTGGACTGGGGGCCACGTCGCTCTGTTAAGCGGGAGAGTCTGTGGGGTGGTGGTGGTGGCGGGACGAGGTGCGCAGCCGGGTGGGCCGCGCTGTCGTTCCTACGGGTCATGACGCCACCCACGGGTCGTGGTGACGGGATGCACCACCGCTGCGGCTGGAGTGAAGGCGGGCTCGTCCAGGATCGGTGTTGCAGCTGCAGCCTAGATGTTAGCTCCACCGTGGATAGGGGTGGTGTGTCCCGGGGCCCAGTGGTGAGGGAGCGCTTGCGTTATTATCGGGGTGCAGGGTGCCGTGCTGCGGGGCAGTGTCGTGCCCGGATGGTACTGGTGTACTCAAGATTAATTCACACTCAGAGTCACTGGTAAACCAAAGTTAGAGTATGGTCGGGTCCTGCAGCCGGCTGCTGGTGTCCCCTGTGTGGTTGATGGTGGCCCCTTTTCCCCTGCACCTCTTGTGTGGTTTTTTGGCTCCCCTGCCTGGACAGTGGTAGCCCGCTCCCCGGCGTTGAGCTGCCGGAGGAGCCCTCAGTTGCCCGCAGGCGCTGGCCCGTCGGGTGTTTGGCCCTTGGCGGTGGCACTCATCCGGAATCGGTGGGCTTTTGCCTTCTTTCGGGACTTTGGGTGTGGATGAACCCGTGAGGTCCAGCCAGCAGTCAGTCAATTTGCCTAGACTCAGTGGCTTCTAAGCTAGGACGGGGTCTTAGTACCCGCTTTCTGGTGCTCCGGTACATGGTTGACTCCCCGGTTCAGGGCCGGCAGGCTCCAACCCTGGTCTAGTCCTTACGGTTCCGCCAGTTGCTGTACTGGTTCTCCTGCAGACGGCCTCCACCGTCTGCCTGCCTGACGGTTCAAGGGTCCCAGGCTCCAACCCGGGTCCCTGACAGTTTCTCTCCTTTTCACCTCCTGACACTCTCACACTCTAAACTCTTCTGTTTGTACTTCCTGCCTCAGGACAGTAGTCTCCTCGGTGGGCATGCCTTTCCGCCTGACTCCGCCCACCTGGTGTGCTCTACTGGCCCTGAGGGAGGCATCAGGTCTCCCTTTTGGGTGACAGGTGTGTCCTCACAGGGGATGGGGGTGTGTGGGTAATGTGGTAGGTGTTGTTACCTGTGACCCCTGGGGTCCAGGGCGTCACATTCCCCCTTGGTTTAATGCAGATCGTCCGTGGGCTGCCCGACCAACTCTGGTTTATTTTTATTTTTCAACTGTAAAACGGGAAAACGGGAAACATTTACAATTATAATAACTTTTGTACAAACTATGGTTACTGAAGGTCTTCCCTTAACGGGAGGCATTTTGCTTTAACGTTTCATAACTAGTGATGAGCGAGTACTAAAAAGCTCGGGTGCTCGAGGCTCGGGCCGAGCATCCCAAGATACTCGTGTACTCGGCCCGAGCACCGAGCCCAATGTTATCCTATGGGATACCCGAGTATTTTTATGAAATGACCCCCGACAGCATGTAGAAACCCTAAAAATGTCACAAAAGTCTCAGAAGAGTGCTCAAATGACATGGCAACAGCATGGGGAAGACCCCTTGAAGCATTTATCACTCAAAATCACAGCTGTGAACAATTTTGTCCGATTTTTACGCCATTTTTACGGACTCACCAGAAAACCTTCCAAAATGACACCAAAATGAATTTTCATGGCGGAAATGTTAAGGGCACATACCCAATAGTGAGATAGAGCTGGTGTATTTATTTATTATTATTATTATTTATTATTATAGCGCCATTTATTCCATGGCGCTTTACAAGTGAAAGAGGGTATACGTACAACAAATCATTAACAGTACAAGACAGACTGGTATAGGAGGAGAGAGGACCCTGCCCGCGAGGGCTCACAGTCTACAGGGAATGGGTGATGGTACAATAGGTGAGGACAGAGCTGGTTGCGCAGTGGTCTACTGGGCTGAGGGCTATTGTAGGTTGTAGGCTTGTTGGAAGAGGTGGGTCTTGAGGTTCCTCTTGAAGCTTTCCACGGTAGGGGAGAGTCTGATGTGCTGAGGTAGAGCGTTCCAGAGTATGGGGGATGCACGGGAGAAATCTTGTACACGATTGTGGGAAGAGGAAATAAGAGAGGAGCAGAGAAGGAGATCTTGTGAGGATCTAAGGTTGCGTGCAGGTAGGTACTGGGAGACTAGGTCACAGATGTAGGGAGGAGACAGGTTGTGCATGGCTTTGTATGTCATGGTTAATGTTTTGAACTGGAGTCGTTGGGCGATGGGAAGCCAGTGAAGGGATTGGCAGAGTGGCGAGGCTGGGGAGTAGCGAGGGGAGAGGTGGATTAAGCGGGCTGCAGAGTTTAGGATAGATTGGAGGGGTGCAAGAGTGTTGGAAGGGAGGCCAGAGAGCAGGAGGTTGCAGTAGTCGAGGCGGGAGATGATGAGGGCATGCACTAATGTTTTTGAAGATTCTTGGTTAAGAAAAGCACGGATCCGGGAGATATTTTTGAGTTGTAATCGGCATGAGTTGAAGAGGGCTTGGATGTGTGGCTTGAAGGATAGAGCAGAGTCGAGGGTCACTCCAAGGCAATGAGCTTGTGAGACTGGGGTGAGTGAGCAACCATCAAGTTTGATGGAAAGGCTTGTTGGAGGAGGTGAGTGAGGAGGAGGAAAGACAATAAACTCTGTTTTGTCCATGTTAAGTTTTAGGAATCGTGCAGAGAAGAAGGATGAAATAGCAGACAAACATTGTGGTATTTTGGTTAGTAGAGAGGTAATGTCAGGTCCAGAGAGGTAGATCTGTGTGTCATCGGCATAGAGATGATACTGGAAGCCGTGGGACTCTATGAGCTGTCCCAAGCCGAAGGTATAGATGGAGAACAGCAGGGGTCCAAGAACTGAGCCTTGAGGGACACCGACAGATAGGGGGCGAGCTGAGGAAGTGGTGTGAGAATGGGAGACGCTGAAAGTTCGGTCGGTTAGGTATGAGGAGATCCAAGATAGGGCCAAGTCTGTGATGCCCAGAGATGAGAGAATCTGTATGTTACTTTTTGAGATTAATACATGAAAGATTTTACGTAAAACATTGTGTGGCACTCCGATGTCCAAAACGCACGTTTTGTGCTTTTTACTAGCGATGTCGGTCATTTTTTTTTTTCATTCTATCTCCCTCAGTCCGTCGGTCGGTCTCTCTGTCTGTCTGTCGGTCTCTCTCTGTCTTGTCTGTCCCCCTCTCACAGTCTGTCGGTCAGTCTCCCCCCTCTCTCATACTTACCGTTCCCCGATCACTGCCGCGGCGCTGCACAGCTGTTCACTAAACTCCGGCGGCTTTTCCTCTTTTGAAAAAGCCGGCCGCTCATTAAACAATCTCGTATTCCCTGCTTTCCTGCTTTTCGGCGCCTATGATTGGTTGCAGTGAGACACGCCCCCACGCTGAGTGACAGGTGTCTCACTGCAACCAAACACAGCAGCCGGTGGGTGTGTGTATACTGTGCAGTGAAATAAATAATTAAAAAAAACAGTGTGCGGTGTATTCTGCAGCTCCTGTCACCTGCATGCAGCAGAGCTGGATGCGACGCTGGAGGTCCGTGGATTACGCCGGACATGGAGGGCTTTGTCGGGGTTAATAAATTGGTGATGAGGGACTTTGTTATTGTTTTTTATTTCTAATAAAGGATTTTTCGGGTGTGTGTGTTTTTTAACTGTAACTTACAGATAAATGATGGAAGGAATCTCGGGGAGACGCCTGACATGATTAATCTAGGATTTAGTGGCAGCTATGGGCTGCCATTAACTCCTTATTACCCCGATTTGCCAATGCACAAGGGCAAGTCGGGAAGAGCCGGGTACAGTCCCAGAACTGTCGCATCTAATGTATGCGGCAATTCTGGGCGGCTGCTGACTGATATTGTTAGGGTTGGGGGATCCCCATAACGTGGGGCTCCCCATCCTGAGAATACCAGCCTTCAGCCGTATGGCTTTATCTGGCTGGTATTAAAATTGGGGGGACCGCACGCCGGTTTTTTTAATTATTTATTTATTTATTTTACTGCACAGTATATACACGCCCACCGGCTGCTGTGATTGGGTACAGTGAGACACCTGTCACTCAGCGTGGGGGCGTGTCTCACTGCAACCAATCATAGGCGCCTGTGGGCGGGGAAAACAGGGAATATGAGATGGCTGTGTGCAGAGCACAGCGCGCCCGCCGGTATAAAGGCTCGGTCACGCTGTGCGGGCCGGCCAATCACTGCAATTCCACAACTAACAGGGCTGTGGCATTGCAGTGGTCTGCCAGCCAATCCCTGCATGAGGGCTGGCTCTCAAAAGAGCGCCAACATGCAGGGATGAAGACCACGAGTACAGCACGAGTATCGCGAAATTACTCGGTACCTGCCGAGTAGCCCGAGTACAGTGATACCCGTGCGAGTACCGAGTAGTAACAAGCATACTCGCTCATCACTAGTCCTTTCCCATCCCAAGTCCCGACTGAAGACAACAGCCCACCGAGGGGGATAGAAAGCCACCGCACAGGCATCGAGATCCCATGGGCCAGCGTCTGCGGGCAAACGGACTCCACCGACACATACACAGCCGGGGAGCGGACCCCCGTTGCTGAGGCACAGGCAGTCTGCACAAACATAACAAGGTGCAGAAGAAAGGCCAGGACCACCAACCCGGGTGGGGGACCAGACGCAGCCGGCTGCGGGCACCGACCACCATCAACTTTGTTTACCAGAGACTTGTGTATGTCAATAATCGTGAGTACAACGGTACCCTCCGGCCGCGCACCGCCCTGCACCGACCAGCCACTACTCTCCCCAAACGGGTCCCGGGGCCACCATCCCTGCCCACGGAGGGGTTAACATCTTGCTGCACGACGATCTCCCCCGGGTGCCCCGTAACTACAGCGGTGCTGTCTACACCTTCACCACATCCCGTGGGTGGCGTCACAAACTCAAACACGGCTCCGGCCATACACTTACCTAAGCACCCCCATCGAGATCACCCCTTGCAGAGCGACGTGACCCCCGAGTCCGGAGGCGCTCGAGCCACCCACCAAAGGAGCCCGGACCCGAGTGGCTCGGCTGCAGCCGAGCGCGGGCGGTACATATACATTGCAGAGTACTACTTTTCCTGTCCTGTATAATTCTCACTATGGCCACTTGGTCTGTCGAATTCTGCTCCCTTAATTCAGGAGCTGCGGAGGGGTCTGTGGGGAGGAGGGGGTATCAGATACAGATGCAGAATGTGTGCCTTATCTCTTATTGCTAATGACCTCTCACCCCTCTATAAACAATATTTATTTTGACTGTACAGCCCCCCTTCTCCCCCGCCATGTCTGCTCTGCATGATGTCTTCGCTCCATTCCTGAATCAGTTGATCTTAACGATCTCCAGATCCTCAGAGTCCTGACAACCTGGAGCAGAGAAGCAGAATCCTGGTCTGCAACCCTTGATGAGGGGCACTGAATAACTGTATATACATGTATACCCCATATCGTGGGCATTAGTAATAATATTTCATATTTTTCTGATCATTGAATCTTACTTTCTTAATCTTTGTTCAAAATACAATATTCAACAAGACACATCAGTAGCGGGAGATATTAGTAGCAGCGGAACGATCGAGGTCGCACAATCTCAAATGCACATTCAGCCGATGTGCATTGCTGTGCAGAGACCCGCCTGGTTCCTGCACAGCAATATAAGCTGCCGGACAATCAGAGGCCAGTAGATGAAGTCGGCGCACCTGTGACTGGGGGCAAATGGCAGTGACATCATGCACTGCCATCGCATATACGCCGAAGTCAGTTGCCGGTTTCGGAAGACGACAACATGCACTGGAGGAGTGGAGGGAAAGTGAATAAAATCCTTTTTTTATATGTTGAAAACCAGCGGCAGAACAGGAAGCAAATACACCAAAACATATATACCAGGATGGGGGATATATATACCAGGATGGGGAACATATACCAAGATGGGGAACATATACCAGGATGGGGAACATATACCAGGATGGGGAACATATACCAGGATGGGGAACATATACCAGGATGGAGAACATATACCAGGATGGAGAACATATACCAGGATGGGGAACATATATACCAGGATGGGGAACATATATACCAGGATGGGGAACATATACCAGGATGGGGAACATATACCAGGATGCGGGACATATATACCAGGATGGGGGGTATATATACCAGGATGGGGGACATATATACCAGGATGGGGAACATATACCAGGATGGGGGACATATATACCAGGATGGGGACCATATATACCAGGATGGGGAACATATTTACCAGGATGGGGAACACATATACCAGGATGGGAGACATATTTTTGTAGTTTTGTGTGGAATATGTCTAATTTGCCTTTTTTTCAGTTTGTTTTTTTGGGTGGGAGATTGTTCCAATACACACAAAGGAAATAACCATGTGTATAACAAAACGTGTAATTGCGATAATTTTCTGATAGAAATACTTCAATTTCCAGGGTGCAATAAGTTTTGTCCATGACTTTATACCAGCATGGGGGATATATACCACGGTGGGCTACATATATACCAGGATGGGACAATGATGAGGAAACTATATACCAGGTTGGTTAACATGTATACCAGGATGGGGACGAATATACCAGGATGGAGGACATTAGTACATAATTGGGGAATGGGACAGCCATATGTTCTTATAGGATTTGGAATGCTTCAAGGGCCCAAATATCTGAGTAATATGTAAAAGGGGAGGGGCGGGGGTGACAGGTCGAAATTTCGCACTGGGGGCCATCAGACTTTATTACATCTTCTTTTGTTTTGGGAACTGTTGGGGGTACAGCTTTGGATGCTCATCATTGTTATTTTTTAACAGGTCTGTGATCTAAATCAAAAGAAACAACAATTTGGGGTTAAACTTTAAAAAAAATTTGAATGAAAATAATTTCAGAATCCTCAAATTCTAATCATGGGACTGAGCATAGATCAGTGTCATCATTGCTTCCATCAGTTTCTAGTTTACTGTATCGTGGGTAGAGACCAAATAAGACACCGAAGAAGGATCTCTTACTGTCATTCTCATGCTGTATTTTTGGTACTTCTCACTTTCCGGTTAATCTCATGCTATATTTTTGATACTTCTCACCCTCTGGTTATTCTGATGCTGTATTTTTGGTACTTCTCACCCTCTGGTTATTCTCATGCTGTATTTTTGGTACTTCTCACCCTCTGGTTATTCTGATGCTGTATTTTTGGTACTTCTCACCCTCCGGTCATTCTCATGCTGTATTTTTGGTACTTCTCACCCTCTGGTTATTCTCATGCTGTATTTTTGGTACTTCTCACCCTCTGGTTATTCTGATGCTGTATTTTTGGTACTTCTCACCCTCCGGTCATTCTCATGCTGTATTTTTGGTACTTCTCACCCTCTGGTTATTCTCATGCTGTATTTTTGGTACTTCCCACTCTCCGGTTATTCTCATGCTGTATTTTTTGGTACTTCTCACCCTCCGGTTATTCTTATACTGTATTTTTGGTACTAGTCACCCTCTGGCTATTCTCATGCTGTATTTTTTGGTACTTGTCATCCTCCGGTTATTCTTATACTGTATTTTTGGTACTAGTCACCCTCTGGTTACTCTCATACTGTATTTTTTGCTACTTCTCGCTCCCCGGTTATTCTCATGCTGTATTTTTAGTACTTCTCACCTCCGGTTATTCTCATGCTGTATTTTTGGTACTTGTCACCCTCTGGTTATTCTCATGCTTTCTTTTTGGTAGTTCCCACTCTCCGGTTATTATCATGCTGTATTTTTGTTACTTTTCACCCTCTGGTTATTCTCATGCTGTATTTTTGGTACTTCTCATTCTCCAGTTATTCTCATACTGTATTTTTGATACTTCTCACCCTCTGGTTTTTTCATGCTGTATTTTTGTTACTTCTCACACTCCGGTTATTCTCATGCTGTATTTTAGATACTTCTCTCTCGCTTGTTATTGTCATGCTGTAGTTTTGCTACTTCTCACCCTCTGGTTTTTCTCATACTGTATTTTTGGTAGTTCTCACCCGCTTGTTATTCTCATGCTGTATTTTTGGTACTTCTCACCCTCTGGTTATTTTCATACTGTATTTTTGGTACTTCTCATCCTCTCGTTATTCTCATGATGTATTTTTGGTACTTCCCACTCTCCGGTCATTCTCATGCTGTATTTTTGGTACTTCTCACCCTCTCGTTATTTTGATGCTGTATTTTTTGTACTTCTCACCCTCTGGTTATTCTCATGCTGTATTTTTGGTACTTCCCATTCTCCGATTCTGCTCAGGCTGTATTGTTGGTACTTGTCACCCTTTGGGTATTCTCATGCTGTATTTTTGGTACTTCCCCTCTCCAGTTATTCTCATGCTATATTTTCAGTACCAGGATCAGTATAAGAATGACCAACCTGTTTAATACATGTTCATTTCCATCCTGTTCATCCACAGAGGGAGGAATAAATGATTGACTCTCATACACAGATTGGCTGTGTCGGCCGGTGTAAGGGCGGCTTTGCACGTTGCGACATTGCACGTGCGATGTCGATGGGGTCAAATCGAAAGTGACGCACATCCGGCGTCGCAGTCGATATCGCAACGTGTAAAACCTTTTTGATACGATGAACGAGCGCAAAAGCGTCGTTATCGTATCATCGCTGCAGCCTCCAACATTTCCATAATGCCGATGGTGCGACAGGTACGATATAGTTCCTCGTTCCTGCGGCAGCACACATCGCTGTGTGTGAAGCGCAGGAGCGAGGAACATCACCTTACCTGCCGCCCGGCTGCAACGAGAAGGACGGAGGTGGGCGGGATGTTTACATCCTGCTCATCTCCGCTCCTATTGGCCGCCTGCCGTGTGACGTCACTGTAACGCCGCACGGCCCGCCCCCCTAAGGAAGGAGGCGGGTCGCCGGCCAGAGGGACGTCGCACGGCAGGTAAGTTCCTGTGAAGCTGCCGTAGCGATAATAATCGCTACGGCAGCTTTCACTAGATATCGCACGTGCGACGGGGGCGGGACTATCGCTGCAGCATCGGTAACACATTGTTACCGATGTCGCAACGTGCAAAGCCCGCCTAAGATTAGAAGGTCAACCCCGGACATTCTCACAATCTTGCCAACTTCAAAGCAAAAAATCAATAAATGAAAACGCAAACTTTATTAAGGTATCACAAGAAAAACCTTTAGGGTGAACGACCCAATAAAAATGTTTTCGCTTCCATGTTTCACATCTAGGGCCACAACCTACAGAATTATAAGACTGGTCTTCACAATAACCGAGGCTTATGAAGAAAGTGAACCTCTTCCAGGAATGGAGTGCACCGTGAAGTAGGAGACATCTGGGATACATTTGCTGCAAAGCCGCCTGTTATGTTATTTTAGCCCAAAATAATTTAGTAATTTTGTCCAAACAGTTCAGGCCTTTAAATAATAAGTGCCCCCAGGAGGTAAATTGATGGTTACTGACATAAAGCCCAGTGGGTTCCCCTGACCCACCAATCTGAGATAGATCACACTTCTCTGAGGGTTCACCAGATTATTGTAAGACAAATAAGAAGGTCCAAAATATCAGAATCCAGTCATTTACAATCCTTGACCCCACTGAACACTGCATAATTGGAGGTCTGTTGCCAGTCATTAATGTTCATAGCTGTATTTCCTAGACCCCGTCCTATAGTGGTCACTGTCTTGTACCGCAAGTGTCAGCAACATTATCCTGTAATCAGTTACCCCCTCAGAAAAGTAAGGGGTAGGAGTGTGATGGAAACACAGACTAAGACAGACGGGGAAGCCCAAAACTCAGACACACTGCAAACTCACAGGAATAACCAGTAAGAGACTACGGTAAGCAGAAAATCAAGAGCAGGAAGGCAGTAATAAAAATATAACAAGGCCTAACACCACAACCGCTCCCAGCAATAATGCACAACAATCACCAGTAAGTCTGGATCACAGCACTTCACCAGACCAGTATAGGTCAGCTATAGCTGGCATTAATAGAATAGTACAAACAGCATACATAGAAGAGGAGCGAATGTAATTGGCTCCCCCACAGCATGTGATCAAAGACTAACAAGCAGCCCAGCAGAGATTAAAGCGGGCTTTACACGCAATGACATCGCTAACGAGATGTCGTTGGGGTCATGGAATTCGTGACGCACATCCGGCCTCGTTAGCGACGTCGTTGCGTGTGACACCGCAGGAACGACCGGTAATGATCAAAAATACTCACCATATCGTTAATCGTTGTCCTGTCGTTCCTATCCCGATTATCATTGCTGTTGCAGGTACGATGTTTGTCGTTCCTGCGGCAGCACACATCGCTACGTGTGACACCGCAGGAACTAGGAACAACATCGTACCTGCAGCTGCACGCAATGAGGAAGGAAGGAGGTGGGTGGGATGTTCGTCCCACTCAACTCCGCCCCTCCGCTTCTATCGGGCGGCTGCTTAGTGACGCCGCACGAACCGCCCCCTTAGAAAGGAGGCGGTTCGCTGGCCACAGCGACGTCGCTAGGCAGGTAAGTACGTGTGACGGGTGTAAGCGATGTTGTGCGCCACGGGTAGTTATTTGCCCGTGACGCACAACCGACGGGGGCGGGAACGCACGCTAGCGATATCGCTGTGTGTAAAGCCCCCTTAACTCTTGTTGCCGGCCAAAGTCTGTAGGTCAATGCTCACATCTCTCTGCACTGATCACAGAGATCAGAGAAGTTAGTAGACAGAGTGCCAGAATATGTAGTTTCCATATATCCTAACGCCATAGTAGTTGGCGATACCTGCAAAAATCTCCTTGTGACATGTACCCTGAGATCAGTGTCATTATGCTGTACACCAAGTATCATCGCCATCCTGTACAACGATTGTAAATGTCATTATGGTGTACACCTAATATCAGTGTCATTATCATGCACGCCGATTGTCAGTGTTATCATACTGTGCTCCAAGTGTCAGTGTGACGCCCCTGGACTAGTCAGGTCATCACAGGGTACTGCACACTCTTTATCTCTTAGTGCAGGACTCAACCCCTCTTGGTTCTGGGTTCCCAACCTGTAGTACTGCCTCCATCAGCATCCAAAATCCCAACCACACCTCACACCATACCCTGCCAAACACACCAGTGGGCTGCTGAGCTAGAATAGGGCCGCCCACCTAGGGGTCAGGCAGACTGGTAGGAGGGAAGTAGTCAGTCGGTAGTAGCCCTCGAGTAGTGAGGAGCTGAGGGAGTTTGTGGCTCCCTGGGTGTTAGAGGTTGGGTCGCAGACAGTGGTCTGGGCCCGGAGGAGTTGGAGACCCAGTCGCGGGAAATTGGGACTGGGCGCCTCGACCTAGTCTTGGAGGACAGTCAGTAGCTTGAGTTCAATAGCCGGCCCGGGACCGAAAGCACGGCAGGGTACAGGACCCTAGGTCGGGGAGTAGCTTCAGGCAACCCGGCAATTAACCTGTGGAGGATAGTGACTTTATGGACTGTCCCCAAGAAGGTCAGCGATCAGGGGCATTAGCGCAACGAGGGGGATAGGGCTTTCCAAATCAAGCAGCCCACAGAAATCCAACACGTGAGCCCTTGAGAGCACACCTCCTTTATCCCATCAAAGGAAGGAGCGGGGCCCAGACAGCTTTATGCCCACGGGCCACAAGGACACTTTACAATTTGTGCACGGAGGCAGGCTCTGGACCACCGGCAGTGCTACAGGGGACGGATACCCAGACGGGCTCCCCCAAGAGGGCAGCGGCATCCAGAGACTTGGTTCACCTTGTTGTCAGCGGTTTCCTTGCGGCTGAACCACCACCAAAGTTACCTGAGTGAGTATATGGTCCTCCCCTGCTTCCAGCTGGCCCTGCGCACCCCCGCTCCACCATCATCTAGAGTCCCAGGGCCTCCGATACCCATGGAGGGAACATCATCTGGCTGCCCCACTCCATCTCTCCCGGGTACTTCCAACGGCAGCGGCGGTACTCCTTGACTGCTAACCACGGGTGGCGTCACAAACTCTTATCCCCTGTAAATAGTCCCCTTTACATTTGAAGTGGCCACGAGCCCCCGGGTCTGGAGACCCTCGAGCCACAGCAGCGACCCTGGATCCGAGTGGTTCGACCGCCGCAGGGGCAGCACATCAGCATCATTGGTTGCTTAAAAAAGGGGCGAATGCTTAAAATTATTGTCTTCTTTTGTAACCATGTTTACGTCCAAAAAAACATATGCAGTCATCATTGTTTTTAATCAAAAGGAGTTTACAGGCAAGGACATTGATTTTTCTGGTGAAGCCCCTTCAGACTGTTTGGGACATTTGTAAGAATGGTTGTCTGGAAAGGAAACGATGAGGGCTGCTATGACTCCTGTGTCTGCCAACAGTAAAGCTTCCTGAGACCACTTGTGTCATGGCTTCTTACTATGCATGGGCTCTCTCACAATATGTGGGGGATTCTCATCCATGGAGGGGGTCACTTGCAATTTGTGGAGGCTTCTTGTCCATAGAGGGGTGTCATGGGATCCTTCTCTAGTATCACACAATCAACAGAGCGAGAGATGGGTGAACAATCCAAAGAACATTTATTCCAAGCAAATCAGAAGGTCCATAAAATAATCCACCACACAGAGGGTAATGTAGTCCAGTAATGGGATAAATGTCCCGGGGATGAGTCACAATCCTCCAGCAGTTCTTTTAAAAGGAAATCAGGATTTCTCTACAGCTCTCCGGGGTGCTGACTGTAGCCACAGCTTCTCCCTAGAGGATGAATATTCCTGCTTGTCTATTGTCCTTCTCAGCCTGACTGAATAATCCCCGAGGTAAACAGAGAGGTTGGGTGAATTCCAGGCTCCCCTCCCTCAGACCTAGAGACAGAAGCACTACAGGGGGTGATTAACCTGCAAACAGGACAATGTACACACAAGGCAACACTCCCAACATCTGAGCATACACAACCCACCTTATTACACCATCACAAGGGGTCACTCACAATGTGTGGGAACTTTTCATCCATGGAGAGGGTCACTCACAATGTGTCGGGGCTTCTCATCCATGGAGGGGGTCACTCACAATGTGTGGGGGATTCTCATCCATGGAGGGGGTCACTCGATATTTATATGGGGACTTCACATCCATGGAGGGGGTCACTCTCAATGTGTTTCTCATCCATGGAGAGGGTCATTCACAATTGTATCTAAGAACACCGCCAGGGCAGAAATCTGGAGAAATCAGGGTCACCACTGGGAATATTCAGACTTCAGAAACTTCATGGATTTATCAATAAAAGTGTAAAAAGTAATGAAATGTTAATAATTGTGCGTCAGTAACCATAAAATCGTCTGATTGAAACAGTGAAAAATGCTGAAGCTGCACAATGTTACGAGCAAAATTTGTGTCTCAAAACGTTCGGCCACGACTGTACATTAGTAAAAATACTGCAATATAGTTTAGCCTAATCATAAATGTAAAAAAACTTTTGTTGTTTATTTATTTTATTACAAATTTGCAGTTTTGTTATGTAACGGTTTTCTCACTGTAGACGATGGCACTGCTAACCCCATATCTTTGTGTTTTGTGTGCATCTTGCTTTATTTTTTAACAGCGCCAGCGGTAACTTTTTTTTTAATTTATTTTATGTGAGTCTGAAATGCATTAGTGGTCCCTCTCTTTTGGAAGTTAATGATGTTTAAAAATAAAGCCAAGAAGATTTAAAAGTGACGGCTTTTGTCCAAATTTTCTGTTGTATTCAGTCGTATGCTGTGATTGGTTGCACACACAAGCAATGGAGGTGAGCTGGTGTTTTTCATCTATTCTTGTAACCGTATCCCTAACCCTAGCCCCAAAGCCAAATTCTACCCTCAACCCTAGCCCCAAAGCTGAATTCTACCCCTAACACTAGTCCCAAAGCCTAATTTTACTCCTAACCCTAGCCCCAAAGCCTAATTTTAATCATAGCTCCAAAGCCTTGATTTGCCCCTAACCTCAACTCCAAAGGCTATTTCTACCCCACCCTACTTTCAAAGCTTAATTCTACCTCTATCCCCAAAAGCCTAATTCCACCCCTAACCCTATTCCCAAGAGCCTAATTCTACTTCTAACCTGAGCTCCAAAGCCTAAATCTACGCCTAACCCTAGCCCCAAAGTCTTAGTCTGCCCGTAGAGCCTATTTCTACCCCTAAACCCTGCCCCTAGAGCTTATATCTACCCCCAACCCTAGCCCCAAAGCCTAATTCTTCCCCTAGCCCTATAACCAAGAGCCTAATTCTACCCCTAACCCTAGCCCCAAAGCCTAATTCTTCCCCTAGCCCTATAACCAAGAGCCTAATTCTACCCCTAACCCTATAACCAAGAGCCTAATTCTACCCCTAACCCTATAACCAAGAGCCTAATTCTACCCCTAACCCTAGCCCCAAAACCTAATTCTACCCCTAACCCTAGCCCCAAAGCCTAATTCTACCCCTAACCCTATAACCAAGAGCCTAATTCTACCCCTAACCCTAGCCCTAAAGCCTAATTCTACCCCTAACCCTATAACCAAGAGCCTAATTCTACCCCTAACCCTAGCCCCAAAACCTAATTCTACCCCTAACCCTAGCCCCAAAGCCTAATTCTACCCCTAACCCTATAACCAAGAACCTAACTCTACCCCTAACCCTATAACCAAGAGCCTAATTCTACCCCTAACCCTAGCCCTAAAGCCTAATTCTACCCCTAACCCTAACCCTAGAGCCTAATTCTACCCCTAACCCTAGAGCCTAATTCTACCCCTAACCCTAACCCTAAAGCCCAATTCTACCCCTAACCCTAGCCCCGAAGCCTAATTCTACCCCTAACCCTAGCCCCGAAGCCTAATTCTACCCCTACCCCTAACCCTAAAGCCTAATTCTACCCCTAACCCTAGCCCCGAAGCCCAATTCTACCCCTAACCCTAACCCTAGAGCCTAATTCTACCCCTAACCCTAGAGCCTAATTCTACCCCTACCCCTAAAGCCTAATTCTACCCCTAACCCTAGCCCCGAAGCCTAATTCTACCCCTAACCCTAGCCCCAAAGCCTAATTCTACCCCTAACCCTAGCCCCGAAGCCTAATTCTACCCCTAACCCTAGCCCCAAAGCCTAATTCTACCCCTAACCCTAGCCTCGAAGCCTAATTCTACCCCTAACCCTAGCCCCGAAGCCTAATTCTACCCCTAACCCTAGCCCCAAAGCCTAATTCTACCCCTAACCCTAGCCCCGAAGCCCAATTCTACCCCTAACCCTAACCCTAGAGCCTAATTCTACCCCTAACCCTAGAGCCTAATTCTACCCCTACCCCTAAAGCCTAATTCTACCCCTAACCCTAGCCCCGAAGCCTAATTCTACCCCTAACCCTAGCCCCAAAGCCTAATTCTACCCCTAACCCTAGCCCCGAAGCCTAATTCTACCCCTAACCCTAGCCCCAAAGCCTAATTCTACCCCTACCCCTAGCCCCGAAGCCTAATTCTACCCCTAACCCTAGCCCCAAAGCCTAATTCTACCCCTAACCCTAGCCCCGAAGCCTAATTCTACCCCTAACCCTAGCCCCAAAGCCTAATTCTACCCCTAACCCTAGCCCCAAAGCCTAATTCTACCCCTAACCTTAAAGCCTAATTCTACCCCTAACCCTTGTTAGCATTACAACACTTGTGAATGCAGAGAAGCCAGTCGTCCTGCTGAGTGCAGACAGTGCAGAATCCGGTGCAGTCTGTGTCACACGCCCGTCATCATCCTCACCCCTTCTCCTTCTTCTCCTCCTCCTCTTTGCTCTCAGGAATGATTTGACCTCTGACCCCAGAGATGTCTGCAGCCCCTGATCCCGGCTGAGCCCCTCATTTCTCCAGGGAGGAATCTGCAGGACCCTTTATGTAAACAGCAGAGGATGATGAAAGAGCAGTGAGGAGGAGGTCGGCAGTGTCAGCCACATAGAAGGATTTAACCCCTTCTCTGCCAGTAATGGGGTCACCAGGAGTTTACATCCTCATGAAGCCATCATGGTTCTCCAGGAATATTGCAGTGATATTCTCATACTCTGGACCGATAGATGATTGATTATAGTAACTGAGCTGGAATATTAATAATTAATGGCGCCTGAGGTGACATCAGTCTGTGAGTCGCGCACTGCGGAAGTCTCGGTCCTCTCCCACAGCTCGGCATCGCTCGGCAGCGTTGGGGCCGCGCAATTTCCTCTAAGGAAGTCGCTGCCTGGTGGCATTTGTCCGGCTGCCCGTTCCCAACCATTACACCCATTTCCTTCATAGGTGGAGCACGGGGAGCGACGTCTGATCTGTGCCTGGTGGAATGCAGCTCAGGAGTCACATATACATATATATCGTGATATCCGCCCCTGCTGCACAGGAGTCACATAGGATCATATACATATATATCGTGATATCCGCCCCTGCTGCACAGGAGTCACATAGGATCATATACATATATATCGTGATATCCGCCCCTGCTGCACAGGAGTCACATAGGATCATATACATATATATCGTGATATCCGCCCCTGCTGCACAGGAGTCACATAGGATCATATACATATATATCGTGATATCCGCCCCTGCTGCACAGGAGTCACATAGGATCATATACATATATATCGTGATATCCGCCCCTGCTGCACAGGAGTCACATAGGATCATATACATATATATCGTGATATCCGCCCCTGCTGCACAGGAGTCACATAGGATCATATACATATATATCGTGATATCCGCCCCTGCTGCACAGGAGTCACATAGGATCATATACATATATATCGTGATATCCACCCCTGCTGCACAGGAGTCACATAGGATCATATACATATATATCGTGATATCCGCCCCTGCTGCACAGGAGTCACATAGGATCATATACATATATATCGTGATATCCGCCCCTGCTACACAGGAGTCACATAGGATCATATACATATATATCGTGATATCCGCCCCTGCTGCACAGGAGTCACATAGGATCATATACATATATATCGTGATATCCGCCCCTGCTGCACAGGAGTCACATAGGATCATATACATATATATCGTGATATCCGCCCCTGCTGCACAGGAGTCACATAGGATCATATACATATATATCGTGATATCCACCCCTGCTGCACAGGAGTCACATAGGATCATATACATATATATCGTGATATCCGCCCCTGCTGCACAGGAGTCACATAGGATCATATACATATATATCGTGATATCCGCCCCTTGTGCACAGGAGTCACATAGGATCATATACATATATATCGTGATATCCGCCCCTGCTGCACAGGAGTCACATAGGATCATATACATATATATCGTGATATCCGCCCCTGCTACACAGGAGTCACATAGGATCATATACATATATATCGTGATATCCGCCCCTGCTGCACAGGAGTCACATAGGATCATATACATATATATCGTGATATCCGCCCCTGCTGCACAGGAGTCACATAGGATCATATACATATATATCGTGATATCCGCCCCTGCTACACAGGAGTCACATAGGATCATATACATATATATCGTGATATCCGCCCCTGCTACACAGGAGTCACATAGGATCATATACATATATATCGTGATATCCACCCCTGCTGCACAGGAGTCACATAGGATCATATACATATATATCGTGATATCCGCCCCTGCTGCACAGGAGTCACATAGGATCATATACATATATATCGTGATATCCGCCCCTGCTGCACAGGAGTCACATAGGATCATATACATATATATCGTGATATCCGCCCCTGCTGCACAGGAGTCACATAGGATCATATACATATATATCGTGATATCCGCCCCTGCTGCACAGGAGTCACATAGGATCATATACATATATATCGTGATATCCGCCCCTGCTGCACAGGAGTCACATAGGATCATATACATATATATTGTGATATCCGCCCCTGCTGCACAGGAGTCACATACACTGGAGATGAACATTAGAGAACAACACACAATTTCCTAAATGTTGCGGTCATTGTGTCGTTCGGTGTGATTATCTCCTAACATGACGAAACTCACAGGATTATCCGCTTATTTCATAAATTGAATTTATTGTAAAGCAAATAGTAAAAATGTAAATGAGATAAATGTAAAGAAGACAGATCAGAATTAGAGAACACTTTTAGATCCTGCAAGTTATTGGTGTTACTCTGCACCTGGTGCTAATTTCCTTCATTATCTGATAAACCCTATGTAACTGGTGTCGAACTTTCCAGTTTGCACTGACTTTGCCATTCCAAAGTGACTGAAACCCTCCGGCAGCAGGTTGTGCAGATGAAGGCCAAAGGGGTGACCCTGTCATCCATAACAAGAGAAGTTGGTTGTTCCAAGTCTGTGATTTTGAGAATATTGCATCTTTACAACATCACAAACTCTTTCAAGTTTCCCAAGTAGGCTGGGCACCCTTCAAAAACAAATGCAAGAGAGGACAGGATAATGTGGAGACTCTCCATAGAGAGGGCAGGATAATGTGGTAATCTCCATGGGTAATCGTTTCACCACTGCAGCTGGAATTGCTGTCAGTTCAGCACTGAACAGGGTAAGGATCTGTCTCGTCATACAGTGTCACGACATGTAAGAGCATTAAGACTGAAAGCCGACTCTGCCGTGACCAAACCTCTCATTAGCAGAAAGAATCACAAGGCTAGACTCACCTTTGGTGAGGAGCATGTTGTGTGGATGTCGCGGGCGGGGAGGAGGGTGTCAGCACACCGCGCTCACCCCTTCTGCTCGGGTCCGGCATCTGCTCAGTGGTGGCTCGAGCGGTGGGCCGGATCCCGGGGTGTCTCGAGCGACACTCCTCGCCCGTGAGTGAAAGGGGGTTGTTGGATGTGGGGATTGTTATAGTTCGTGACGCCACCCACGGTTGTGGTGATTGCACCACCGCTGCTCAGTGTGGGGGTCCCGGGGATGGTGTTGCGGAGCAGCCAGGTGTGGTGTTGCCCCTCCGTGGGTAGGGGTTGGTGATCCCGGGGCCCGGTGATGAGATGTGAAGTGTAGGGCCTGGAGGGCGCAGGTACGCGGGGGCAGCGCTGTGCCTTGCGGCACTATGGTACTCACTCAGCCTGACACACGGACACAGTCTGTACGGTAAACCAACGGCTGGTAGGACGGTCCCACAGACGGCTGCACCTGCACTCCCGGTAGGTGACGGTGATGTCTCTCTTCCTTGCACCTATGTTGACTGATGGTAGCGGTGGATTCCCTCCGGTTACCCGCTCCCCGGCTGCAATCTGGGCCGGAGGAGCTCTACACTTTGCCCGCAGGCGCTGGCCCTGAGAAACTTGTGCCGTGGCGGTGGCGGTGTCTCTCCAATACGGGTTGGGCTGTTGCCTTCAATCGGGACTTGGTTGTTGGGGGATCTGCGTCCCCGTCACTGACGGATTTGGCAAATCTGGCGACTCCTAGCCTTGCCGGGGTCCGAGAGGCCCCTGCCCTGGTGCTGACTGTCCTTC
Source organism: Anomaloglossus baeobatrachus (assembly GCF_048569485.1). Classification (NCBI taxonomy): domain Eukaryota; kingdom Metazoa; phylum Chordata; class Amphibia; order Anura; family Aromobatidae; genus Anomaloglossus; species Anomaloglossus baeobatrachus. The sequence continues at coordinate 18,186,249 of NC_134353.1, forward strand.
GGAACACTGCTCCAGACCACCGGGCACACAGCCAACGGGGTCCTTCCAGGAACTTCCAAACGGTCCCCCTCCAGACAGTCACCGCCGTCGCTGACCTTGCTGTTCTGGCCCTCACAAAGCTGGACCCTTCAGGCTGTCTTCCTCTTCTCTTACTTTGCTTGCTTTCCTCCTTTACTACTTTCTTACTTTCCCTGCTTGTTTACTCCTTCACTTAGCTCCTCACACTTGCCCTGCCTGGGCTTTCTGCCTTTACTGAAGCTCGTCCCTGAGCTAACTGCCTGGTTTCTTCCTGCCTCCAGTGTTGTGAGCTCCTCGGTGGGCGGAGCCAACCGCCTGGCCCACCCCCTGGTGTGCATCATCAACCCCTGGAGGAAGGCAACAAGGATTTGTGGTTAGCTGTGATGTGCCTACCTGGAGTGTGGGGTGTGGTGGTGTTGTGACCTGTGTCCCCTGGCTTGCCCAGGGCGACACATTCCCCCTTAGCAAAATGCAGACCGTCCGCGGGCTGCCGTCCTACACCGGTTTTATTTTTCTGTAAAAAGGGGATAACAGGTTAAGCAAAACATAAATAACATTTTTAATAACTCTTCCCAAGACGGGAGGCACATTTACTTTTAACGTTGCAACGGTGTACGGTCACGGTTTCCGCTCTCTCCCACCCAAGCAACCTGGCCCTGATGCTGCCCCTAAAACCCAGGCAGCACCCCTTGACCCACAGTCCAGCACAAGTTACCCGAGCGGGATCTGTCCTTCCCCTCCAGAGGGTGGCCACCGGTTCCTTTGGTGGCTGGGCCCTGGCCTGCTCTGCTCAGGGCCCTCCCTCCAACCTGCCTCTCCGGAGGCGGCATTGCGGAAACGGTAACGGTACCCAACATATTTACAAGCCACTTAACGTTTGTGGTGCCCTGCAAGTTCACGGGCTTGTCCATGGATAGTTCCCATGCATATAAACTTTAAACGGTCCCCACGGGGACAACGGTGCCGGCTCCTGCCGGTTCTAATCACTGCAGACAATCAGGTGACAAACTCGGTATAATCATTTATCATCATTTTTCAAAACTTTCTAAACTTTTTCAAACAACAACTTCAATGATGGTCCCAACGGGGACGGTGCTGCGGACATCCGCTGCCCTACGGGGTGTCTTCGTCCTCCTCACCCGGTTCGGGGTGGAAGGACACGGGCACTAGCCCCTCCAGTGCATAACAAGCACGACGTGGAAGGGCTGCCCGGTACCCGTTGCCTCCGGTTCGGGGGATATAAGTGGCCTCCATGCCAGGCAGGGCAACGATCTCCTCCTCTTCTTCCGACACAGGCTCGGTGTCAGGCCCGGGGTCGCTATCTTCTTCCCCCGCCGCAGTCACAGAGGGAGGCACACCAGACGGGCCGGGTGCGGTGCAGCACGCGAGTGCGTAGGACGGAGGTAACACAGGAGCCAGGGGTAGACCGGGCCCCTCAGCCGCAGCGACCGGTCCCTCGGGGACACAGGGGCGTGGGTCATTTTCCAGCTCCTCCATCACGGCCTCCACTCCATACACTCGCGCCACAGCAACTAGGGCCTCTACCTCCGCGGACCACTGCGCCATCAGCCCGCCGATCTGACTCTGGTAGCGACGGCAGATCCCCGCCGCCCGGGCCCTCAACCAGGCGGCTGTTCCAGACACCGGCTCGGTAGTCTCCGCAGAACTAGGTGGGGCGGACATCTCGGCAGTCGTGCTTTCCAGGAACTGGGTATCTTTGCAGAGTCCTGGCGTCCCTGCTCTTATAGCCGCGGCTACATGCGGCCAGCCGCCATCGCGTCCCCCTTAGCTCTTTCCGGCCCCTCCTCTCTCGGGGCGGGGTTTTGGCCTTCGCGCTTCTACTGCTCGAGAAGACGCTCGAGCGGGAACTTTTCGCGCCAAAGATGGCGGCTTCTGAAATTTTTCTGCCGGATGCCTCCGGCGGTAACAAGGCGCACCTCTACCTGACGGCAGAGCGGTAAGATCCTGTTCGTGACGCCAAGTTGTCGCGGGCGGGGAGGAGGGTGTCAGCACACCGCGCTCACCCCTTTTGCTCGGGTCCGGCAGCTGCTCAGTGGTGGCTCGAGCGGTGGGCCGGATCCCGGGGTGTCTCGAGCGACACTCCTCGCCCGTGAGTGAAAGGGGGTTGTTGGGTGTGGGGATTGTTATAGTTCGTGACGCCACCCACGGTTGTGGTGATTGCACCACCGCTGCTCAGTGTGGGGGTCCCGGGGATGGTGTTGCGGAGCAGCCAGGTGTGGTGTTGCCCCTCCGTGGGTAGGGGTTGGTGATCCCGGGGCCCGGTGATGAGATGTGAAGTGTAGGGCCTGGAGGGCGCAGGTACGCGGGGGCAGCGCTGTGCCTTGCGGCACTATGGTACTCACTCAGCCTGACACACGGACACAGTCTGTACGGTAAACCAACGGCTGGTAGGACGGTCCCACAGACGGCTGCACCTGCACTCCCGGTAGGTGACGGTGATGTCTCTCTTCCTTGCACCTATGTTGACTGATGGTAGCGGTGGATTCCCTCCGGTTACCCGCTCCCCGGCTGCAATCTGGGCCGGAGGAGCTCTACACTTTGCCCGCAGGCGCTGGCCCTGAGAAACTTGTGCCGTGGCGGTGGCGGTGTCTCTCCAATACGGGTTGGGCTGTTGCCTTCAATCGGGACTTGGTTGTTGGGGGATCTGCGTCCCCGTCACTGACGGATTTGGCAAATCTGGCGACTCCTAGCCTTGCCGGGGTCCGAGAGGCCCCTGCCCTGGTGCTGACTGTCCTTCGGAACACTGCTCCAGACCACCGGGCACACAGCCAACGGGGTCCTTCCAGGAACTTCCAAACGGTCCCCCTCCAGACAGTCACCGCCGTCGCTGACCTTGCTGTTCTGGCCCTCACAAAGCTGGACCCTTCAGGCTGTCTTCCTCTTCTCTTACTTTGCTTGCTTTCCTCCTTTACTACTTTCTTACTTTCCCTGCTTGTTTACTCCTTCACTTAGCTCCTCACACTTGCCCTGCCTGGGCTTTCTGCCTTTACTCAAGCTCGTCCCTGAGCTGACTGCCTGGTTTCTTCCTGCCTCCAGTGTTGTGAGCTCCTCGGTGGGCGGAGCCAACCGCCTGGCCCACCCCCTGGTGTGCATCATCAACCCCTGGAGGAAGGCAACAAGGATTTGTGGTTAGCTGTGATGTGCCTACCTGGAGTGTGGGGTGTGGTGGTGTTGTGACCTGTGTCCCCTGGCTTGCCCAGGGCGACACATGGACAGAGGAGAAGTGGCCACAGGTAATTTTAGTGATGAAAGTAAGTTTAATTTATTTGGGTCTGATGGAAAATATTATGTTCATCAACAAACTGGGGAAAGACTGAACCCAAAGTGTGTTAGGAAGTCAGTGACAGGTGGTGGAGGAAGGGTCATGGTTTAGGGAATGTTTTCCGCAGCAGGAGTTGGACCTCTCATACAGCTACATGGCAGAGTGAATGCAAGTGAGGATAAGAACCTTCTTCACTACCCATGGCTCCTTACTTGCGTTCATCACCTAATCAACAGCAATATCCATGCAGGACAAAGCCCACTGTCACATAGCAAATATGGAAAGCAGATCCGGGAAACAATGAAATGGCCACAGCCCAGAGTCCTGATGTAAACCCAATAGAAAACCTCTGGAAAATACTTGGTGACAAAGTTATGACCAAGAAACCCACAATAAATTGTGGAAGAGACTGGAAGAAGAGTGGCCAAAATCACACCAGAGCAGTGTGAAAGACTAGTGCTGCCCTGTGGCCGCAGATGTGCTGCAGTCATTCACAGCAACGGCCGGTCCATGCCCTACTGATTGTGACTGTTGTTACCTGCAGAACATTTACTGATCATCCATCCTGTTCTCCATTTACACCTTTGGCCTGGGACAGCTCATAGAGTCCCACGGCTTCCAGTATCATCTCTACGCTGATGATCCCAGATCTACCTCTCTGGACCTGACATCACCTCTCTAATAACCAGAATCCCACAATGTCTGTCTGCTATTTCATCCTTCTTCTCTGCGCGATTCCTAAAACTGAACATGGACAAAACAGAATTCATTGTCTTTCCTCCTCCTCACTCAACCCCCCCACGTGACATATCCATCAATGTCAATGGCTGCTCACTTTCCCCGGTGCCACGCGCTCGCTGCCTGGGAGTAATCCTAGACTCTGATCTCTCTTTCAAGCCACACATCCAAGCCCTCTTCATCTCCTGCCGCCTCCAACTCAAAAATATTTCCCGGATCCGAACATTCCTTCCCCAAGAAGCTGCAAAAACCCTAGTACATGCCCTTATTATCTCCCGCCTGGATTATTGCAACCTCCTGCTTTGTGGCCTCCCTTCTAACAGTCTCACACCCCTTCAATCTATTCTAAACTATGCTGCCCGGCTAATCCACCTGTCCCCCCGCTACTCCCCGACCTCTCCTCTCTGCCAAGCCCTTCACTGGCTTCCCATTGCCCAACGACTCCAGTTCAAAACACTAACCATGACTTACAAAGCCATCCACAACCTGTCTCCTCCCTACATCTGTGACCTAGTCTCCCGGTACCTACCCGCACGCAACCTCAGATCCTCACAAGATCTCCTTCTCTACTCCTCTCTTATCTCCTCTTCCCACCATCGCATCCAAGATTTCTCGCGTGCCTCCCCCATACTCTGGAATGCTCTGCCACAACATATCATACTCTCACCTACCTTGACAAGCTTCAAAAGGAACCTGAAGACCCACCTCTTCCGACAAGCCTACAACCTGCCGTAACCCTCAGTCTGATACAGCGCCGCACGACCAGCTCTACCCTCACCTACTGTATCCTCACCCATCCCTTGTAGGCTGTGAGACCTCGCGGGCAGGGTCCTCTCCTCCTGTACCTGTCTGTATCTTGTATTGTTTATGATTATTGTACTTGTCCCTATTATGTACAGCCCTTTCCCTCGTAAAGCGCCATGGAATTGATGGCGCTATAATAATAAATAATAATAATAATAATCATCTCTCTCTGAGCTACAGTCATTGCTGCTCTCTAATTATCATCATCACCACGTATGGGGCATGTTGTGATATTCATCCCAGGAGACACATTTGGTGGTATATTATGATGTATGTTGTGATATCTCTCGCACTGTGGAGGAGTCACATGTTATGATATATCCTGCTGCTCATATCCTCCAGGCCCGGCTGTCACTCCGGTATTTGCTCCTCAGCACTCGGCCATCACAGAGGATCAGGTTTATGGATTCTGATTTAAGAGTTTTTACACCCAGCGTCAATAAGTCACATACATTTCATGAAAGGTCAGAATGGATGAATACACTTGTAGGATATAATATACACGTGTATATATTTCAATATATATATATATATATATATATATATATATATATATATATATATATATATAGGGTCATTGTCCATTTGTCCATTATGGCGCACCGTGTATAGGAGCTGTATGTGTGTGAGGTGGTGGAGACGTCTGAGAGGTCCCAGGCGCTGCGCTCACATGTCCAGCGCCGTCTCTGGAAACCATTACATGTCTCTGGAACAATGTAATTACCAGTGCGGAGCTCATATTCCCAGTACAAGAGGCTAAATTTACCCCCGATGTCTGCATCCAGACCTGAGAGAGACTGACAGGGGGCACCGTGCCCAGGGGGGCCCACAGAGGAGCCCCCAACATCTGTATCCAGAGCAGAGAGACTGCCATGGACCTCTCTCTGACTCCATTTAGTAGTAGCGCCCCCTCCCTTCCTCTATTTAGTAGTAGCGCCCCCTCTCTGCCTCCATATAGTAGTAGCGCCCCCTCACTGCTTCCATTTAGTAGTAGCGCCCCCAATCAGTAGTAGCACCCCCTCTCTGCTTCCATTTAGTAGTAGTGTCCCCTCTCTGCCTCTATTTAGTAGTAGTGCCCCCTCTCTGCCTCCATTTAGTAGTAGTGCCCCCTCTCTGCCTCTATTTTGTAGTAGTGCCCCCTCTCTGCCTCCATTTAGCAGTAGTGCCTCTTTCTGCTTGCTTTTAGTAGTAGTGCCCCCTCTCTGCCTCCATTTAGTAGTAGTGCCCCCTCTCTGCCTCCATTTAGTAGTAGTGCCCCCTCTCTGCCTCTATTTAGTAGTAGCGCCCCCTCTCTGCCTCTATTTAGTAGTAGCGCCCCCTCTCTGCCTCCATTTAGTAGTAGTGCCCCCTCTCTGCCTCCATTTAGTAGTAGTGCCCCCTCTCTGCCTCCATTTAGTAGTAGTGCCCCCTCTCTGCCTCTATTTTGTAGTAGTGCCCCCTCTCTGCCTCCATTTAGCAGTAGTGCCTCTTTCTGCTTGCTTTTAGTAGTAGTGCCCCCTTTCTGTCTCTATACAGTAATGAAGCACACTACAGCTGTAGTGTATTAGTATAGATCACTGCAGTCAGTGGCGTAACTACAGATTGATGGGACCCAATGCAGAATTTGAGCCTGGGCCATTTCCTGGTCAATATGTGCCCCATCCTGGAAAATATGTCCACATCATGGCCCCATCCTGGTGTATGACCCCATCATGGCTTTATCCTGGTATAGATGGTCCCATCCTGGTAAATATGTCCACTATCATGGTCCCATCCAGGTGTATATATATCCCCATCATGGACCCATCCTGGTGTATGACCCCCATCATGCCTATATCCTGGTAAATATGGTCCCATCCTGGTATATGTCCCCATCTTTGTGTATGATCCCGATCATGGATATAGCCTGGTATATATGGACCCACCCTGGTATAGATGTCCCCATGATTGTCCATCCTGGTTTACATGACTCCATCATGGCCCAGCTTGGTATATATGATCTCATCATGGCCCCATCCTGGTATATAGCCCCCCATCCTGGTATAAAGGTCTCCATCCTGGTATATAGCCTCTCATCCTGGTATATAGCCTCCATTGTGGTATATAGCCACCTATCCTGCTTTATAGCCTCCTCATCCTGATATATAGCCCCCATTATGCTATATAGCCCACTCAACCTGGTATCTAGCTCCCCCCACCATGCACACAGTAACCCCCCCCCAAAAAACGATTGTACTACGTGTTCACTTTCATAATGAGGCATATGAAATTTTGTATAGATAAACTAGCTGTAGTACCCGGGCATTGCCCGGGATAGTAACTGTCTCTCTGTCTCTCTCCCGGTCTCTATCTGTCTGTCTGTCTCTGTCTGTCTGTCTCTCTGTCTGTCTCTTTCCCTGTCTGTCTCTGCGTGTCTGTCTGTGTCTATCTCTCTGTCTGTCTCTGTATCAGTCTCTCTGTTTCTCTCTACCTGTGTCTCTGCGTCTGTTTATCTCTTTCCAGGTCTGTCTCTTTTCAGGTCTGTCTCTTTCTAGGTCTGTCTCTTTTCAGGTCTGTCTTTTTCCCCATCTGTCTCTTTCCCCAATCTTTCTTTCTCCATCTGTCTCTTTCCCCGTCTGTCTCTTTCCCCATCTGTCTTTGCCTCTCTGTCTCTTTCCTTTTCTGTCTCTCTCTGTCTCTTTCCCTGTCTGCATCTGTCTCTTTCGCTGTCTGCCTCTGTCTGTCTCTTTCCCTGTCTGCCTCTGTCTGTCTCTTTCCCTGTGTGTCTTTCTGTTTGTCTGGCTTTTTTTGCCTATCTGTCTCTGTATCTGTTTGTCTCTGTCTCTTTCCTTGTGTGCCTCTTTCTCTGTCTGTCTCTGTCTGTTTGTCTCTCTGACTGTCTCTGTGTGCCTCTGTCTCCACCCCACCGACATCATACTACCTCACACATAAGCTTCTTATACTATGAATGTCTTTTGTTCCTATAGCAACCACTCGCTGCTCCATTCACTTTAATGGAGGCAGGTTGGTTGGAGAGTAACTGTAAAGCATGGGGTTAAATTTACTTGTCAAACACACAACACACACACACACACTCAGCTTTATATATTAGGATGGATGTATAGATAGTTTACACAGACAGATATTATACACAGACAGATAGTATACACAGACAGACAGAGAGTATACACAGATAGTCAGACAGAGAGTATACACAGATAGTCTACACAGACAGGCAGTCAGAGACAGTATGACAGAAGACAGGATACACAGTCAGACAGACAGTAGACACAGACAGAGAGGATAAACAGACAGGATAGACAGAAAGTATACACAGACAGACAATATACATAGTGAGACAGACAGACAGGATAAAACAGACAGTATAAACAGACAGACAGTATACACAGACAGACAGGATAGAAAGACAGTATACACAGATAGTATACACAGTCAGACAGGATACACAGTCAGACAGACAGCATACAGACAGACAGCATACAGACAGACACACAGGATAGAGAGACAGACAGGATAAACAGACAGTATACGCAGACAGACAGCATACACAGTCAGACAGACAGTATACACAGACAGGATAGACAGACAGACAGACAGTCAGTATACACAGACAGACAGGATAGAGACACAGACAGGATAGACAGTATACACATACAGACAGTATACACAGACAGACAGTTACATATTGCACACTATACAGGACACACATATCTTATACATAACACATACAGACAGCAAATAATACATGATTCACATTATACTGACCTCCTTCTTGGCCTCCTGGAGTTCAGAGGGTATTTAGAAGCAGCTTCCCCGGCCGCAGCAGTGCAGGTGGCCCTCCCCACTCTATCTCTCCGGCTGCAGCAGTGCAGGCACCCCTCCCTCCTCTCTCCTCGGCCGCAGCAGTGCAGGCGCCCCACCCCCTCTAGTTTCTCCAGCTGCAGCAGTGCAGGAGCCCCTCCCCACTCTATCTCTCCGGCCGCAGCAGTGCAGGCACCCCTCCCTCCTCTCTCCTCGGCCGCAGCAGTGCAGGCGCCCCACCCCCTCTAGCTTCTCCAGCTGCAGCAGTGCAGGCGCCCCACCCCCTCTAGCTTCTCCAGCTGCAGCAGTGCAGGAGCCCCTCCCACCTCTTTGTCTCTGGCCGCAGCAGTGCAGGCGCCCCTCGCCCCTCTAGTTTCTTCAGGCGCAGCAGTGCAGGATCCCCTCCCCCTCTAGCTCCTCCAGCCGCAGCAGTGCAGGCGCCCCTCCCTCCTCTCTCCGGCCGTAGCTGTGCAGGAGCCCCTCCCCCTCTATCTCTCCGGCCGCAGCAGTGCAGGATCCCCTCCCCCCTCTATCTCTCCAGCGCAGCAGTGCAGGCGCCCCTCGCCCTCTAGTTTCTCCAGGCGCAGCAGTGCAGGATCCCCTCCCCCCTCTAGCTCCTCCAGCCGCAGCAGTGCAGGCGCCCCTCCCTCCTCTCTCCGGCTGTAGCTGTGCAGGAGCCCCTCCCCCTCTATCTCTCCGGCCACAGCAGTGCAGGAACCCCTCCGGTGCAGCAGTGCAGGCGCCCCTCCCCCCTCTATCTCTCTGGCCGCAGCAGTGCAGGTGCCCCTCCCCTGGAGCCTGTGCACCGCAGAAGCAAATGACAGTGAACTGCTGCTCCCTGCGGCACCCCATCTGCTGCCTGCCGGAAGGGGCCCTGTGTGACTGGTGTCCATGATACTCACCTACCCTGCGCTCCCCCGGCATCCTCCTGCGATGCTGGGAACTGAGCAGCGTGTAAGCGGTGCAGCGCATGACGTCAGTGTTATGCACGGCCACTTAGAGCAGCGTCAGCTATCAGCGTATTCTCTGCTCCCCATGTCCAGGATACTGTGCTTGGGGAGCAATATTCATATCCTTAATCGGCGGCCGGCACATCGCAGTGCAGAGGCCTTACGGATCTCTGTGCTGCAATGTGTTTCAGATGGATGCACAGCCTCCAACAAACATCTATCTGAATCAGGGGCAGGGGCCAGCGGACCCCCTGCATCCCCGGGCCTGGTCGCAGTGGTGAGCTCTGCGACCGGGTAGTTATGCCCCTGACTGCAGTGTATATATAGTGTACTAGCTGTACTACCCGGCGTCGCCCGGGTTAATAACTGTTGTTAACAAAATAGAATGTATTAACATTCCTGGGATAGAATGTATAAACAGAATGTATTAACGCCCGGGATAGTAACTGTCTCTCTGTTTCTCTCCCATTCTCTGCCTGTCTCCCCCTCTGTATATATCTCTCTGTGTCTCTCTCTCTCTCTTTGTCTTTCTGTCTCTTTCCCTGTCTGTCTCTGACTGTCTCTGTCTCTTTCTCCGTCTGTCTCATTCTCTTTCCTATCTATCTCTTTCCTTGTCTGTCTATCTATCTCTGTCACTTTCCCTGTCTGTCTCTTTCCCTCTCTTTCCCTGTCTGTCTGTTTCTCTGTGTATGTCTGTCTCTTTGTCTGTGTCTGTCTCTTTACCTGTCTGTGTCTGTCTCTTAACGTGTCTCTCTCTTTCCCTCTCTTTCCCTGTCTGTCTCTTTCCCTGTCAGTCTGTCTCTTTGTCTGTTTGTATCTCTTTGTGTCTGTTTCTTACCCTGTCTATGTCTGTTTCTTACCCTGTATGTGTCTGCCTCTTTCCCTGTCTGTGTCTGTCTCTTTCCCTGGCTGCATTGTGACACGCCAACATTCCATATAAGGGCGTGGCTGTGCATTCTTCTGAAGTTCTGGCTGCACTGTGGCTCCCAGCTCCATTCGCTTTAACGGAGGCAGGTTTTTTGGTGAATAACTGTAAAGAGCGGGGTTAAAATTTCCCCTCAAAACATAGCCTTTGACGCTCCTGGGGTCCAGAGATGTGAGTGTGCAAAATTTTGTGGCTGTAGCTGCGAAGGTGCGGATGCCAATCCCGGACATACATACACACATACATACATACATACACACACACACACACATACACACATTCAGCTTTATATATTAGATAGCAGTGTATATATAGGGTATAGCAGTGCCCCCATAGTGTCCACCTCATATCTCCCCTCCTGATCTGTAGGCCCCGGTTGGTAGGAGGGGGATCCCAGGCTCCCTCTGATTTTGCTGCTGTTTCAGGGTCCTTTGATTTCATTCACTCATCTCTGACACTAGAAACCTTCAGTAAAGGTTTGGCGAACTATAACTGCCATCATGTCCTGTCAGATGAAGCAGCTGGAGCTTGTGATGGGAGCTCGGGTGGGGGCAGTAATTACGCTGTGACCCCTGACCCCCGCTGCTGCACAAACACTTCTGTAATGTAAAAGTCTCCCCGCAATCTCCTGCATGTGGGGGCGACAAACTAATTAAAGGGCCGGTACAGCCCCTGTACATCCAGCGTCATCAGCTTCTGTCAGAGGTCCCGGCAGTGAAGGGAAACATTATATCTACCCAGAGAACACACAGCTGAGGGTTTGTCACATTTGTATCCAATTCTGTCCATTGCAATCTCCCATGTATGGCCCCTCCACCTCTGCTGTAATTGGGGGTCCTGTGACCTCCATCACACTATAAGAGGTGTGGGGTGGAGAATAAATGCAGAGATGGCCGCCTGCTATACCCCTGGTGGAGCTGCACCGTCGCCGATCCTGGTTATGTTATTTCTCTACAATGTATATAGGGGTGAAGAGGACTTGTCATCACCTAGGGTAACCTCTCCTACTGACTCCTAGACACGGAAGTTTCTTGAGACCGAATTGGATCAGGTACGCAGAACCTTCTCCAGTAGAAACCCCTCAGCGGAGCGTCGGCCATCACGTGTGCGACTTCCAAGGTGCACTTGATCTACCTCCTTGAGCTCAGAGGAAGCCGTGGAAGCATGATGGGCTTCTAGAATGAAGGAACCAGTAGCAATGACCTCTTCTACCGGTTTACCTTCCTCGATTGCTCCTGAAACCAAAGGTCGATGCGAATGGCCGGCAATACTAGGTCGTCCAGAGAACATGGAACATCATGGCCTGCCAGCTCGACCTTTATCCTTCCAGACCTTCCCAGAAGATGGCTGCCTGTGTTCCTTTATTCCAGCCCAGTTCAGAGGACAAGGTGTGGAACTGGGCAGCATATTAGTGAGAATCTCTTGAGAGTGTGAGCGGCGAGGATGCGGCCAAAGAGACCTGACCCAGCTCGTCGAACTCTTTGCGGAATGTCTCCAAGAAGACTGTGGCACCCCAGTGGTCCGGTTGACAAAGTAGCGTTGCCCTTCTCACAGGGGGTGATGCTATGCCTGGAAGCAAGAAGGGGGTCCCCCACGCTAGGTAGCACCATCAGTCAACGCTATTCTTACTCCATACCAGAAGGTGGAGCTCTAAAACCCAGATCATGGGGAGCTTCCCTGGGAATTCTGGCCTGGGGGAGGGGTTAGCTGAAAGGGAAGGAGAGGAGATAAGAAAGTGAACAGAGTCTAGAGAAAAAGAGCCTGGAGAACAAAGCAGCAGAGACAGAGCTCTACCCAGAGCAGAGCGCAGAGACACAGGACGCCGGAGGTTGTTCAGGTACTGAAGGCCTGGCAGCTGAATCCGGAGGGCAGGAGACTGCATGTGTTCTGGCCACACAGAACACCCGGCGGCACAGCAGTATATGAGAGCCCTGAGCATCTACCAGAGGAACAGCACCTGTAAAAAGGCTGTCGCTGCCTGCCATACGAGTGAGAAACACCAGGAAGAGGGCCGCAGCATAGCTTCAAGCAGCAGGGATCCACACGTTACAGTGGAGAAGGAAGGCCTCCGAACCCACCTGGCTAGGTGGATCCCTAATTGCTTCCAGGCTGCCTGGACCTCTGTTGCCTTCCGAACTAGTTTCTCTGGCCTGCACCATCCACTACCAAGTAAAAGGTAAAGAAACTACAGTCCCTGTGTCGTCCAGTTATTGGCTGCGTCTTCGGTCCTGCACCCGAACGTTAATTCCTCCATCATAGACTATACCGGTTACCCTGGGGCCCTGCTCCACCTGTGGGAAGCTATACCATCATTGCTGTGTCACCATCAGCCCCGGCGGTCCCATCCAGCAGCGTCGGCCATACATTGCCGAATACCTCAGGTGGCGTCACGACTCATTCCCCTGTAAATATCCCATAGTTAAATGGTGGTGGGTGTGTCAAGACCGGTAGGTTGGAAGTAACTGGATCATCTCCCACAATGGATTCATCCAGGCGAACACCTCCCCTTCAAGATGGGACATGAGGAAGGCCACTTTGAGTTGATCCAAGGCGAAGTGGAGAGGAAGGAGTTTAAAATGCAGCGAGGATTGATTCAGAAATCCTCTACATAACTTCAGATCACCATTAAATGGAGGAGGAGCCGATTGATGGAGTCTGGAGGCCGAGATGGCCCTGACCACTGGATCTGGAACTACGCCCTGAGCAGGAGTTGGAGAGATGGCGGCTTGCAGACTGCTCAGACGGGTATCCACTGATGTCATAAAGGCCAGAATACGGGTCTGTGTCTCACGTTGGTAGACAAGCTCCTATTGTACTTTGACCACTTGGACAGCATTGGAGCCAGCGGGGTCCAGTGCCTGGGCAAACTGTTATGCCCGATGGGCGAGCGGAGGATTAGCAGACCCACTGGGACACAGCAAAAAGAAAACCCAGAGGGGCTGCTTGACTATGGAACCACACCTGATTTTCCCCAGACCCTCTACTGGTGAGGGGGTTATGCTACAGGTGTGAGACTGGGTGCCACTTGGGAAGACTGATGCTGCGATGGCTGGCCCCAGGGGTACGGGCACAGACATTGTCTGAAGAGAGGACCAGCAGCTGGTGTCGTGGATTCAGCCGTTATTGATGATGAATGGATGGATGGATGTGATAGCAGGTGCTGATGAGGATACTTGTGGCAGCGGGTATTGTGATAGGCGGCCGGCATGGATACTTGCAGCAGCGGGTATTGTGGTAGGTGGTCGGTGTGGATATTTGCAGCAGTGGGTATCATGGTAGGCGGCTGGTGTCCATACTTGCAGCAGTGGGTATCATGGTAGGCGGCTGGTGTCCATACTTGCAGCAGTGGGTATCATGGTAGGCGGCTGGTGTCCATACTTGCAGCAGTGGGTATCATGGTAGGCGGCTGGTGTCCATACTTGCAGCAGCGGTAGCAGACTGGCAATGCACTGAAACACAGATACAAATCAGTAGCAAAACAAAACACAATGACAGCAGCAGTAGCAACATTAGGAACTCTTTGCCCAGGCACCTACCTAAAGGGGAAGGAGCCTTAAATAACTGAAACCTCTCAGCTGACCTGACAGGCACTCCCAGGTCAGGGGCACTGGCTCCTTAAGAAAAGGGGCCTGGCTGCATGCACACCCTACGAGCATTCCCAGGAGGCCTGTGTGATGTGTGCAAGCTCTGGGAGACAGCAGAATAAACTGAGGACGGGGCAGCCACTGCAGGACGGCCGGGCAGGTGATTGAACCGATGTCCCCGCTGGATTGAGGGGGGCAGGACAGCGCGGGACGCTGGTATGGGCAATACAGGTGGACATACCATCATATACTTCCAAACATAATGGAGAATTTAGATTGTGAGCCCTAAAGACTGAGCCCTGAGTATAAGGCGGCTGTAAGTATATTGTGCTGCGCTGAGACTGGGAGAATTTGGGGCTTTTATAATGTTTAAAAAATAAGTAAATAAAAAAAGATATAAATCAATGAAATCTGCAGCGTCTCCTACCAACCCCGAGACAGCGAGGGGCAAAGAGCGACGGCCGCATGGAGTCTCACGCAATAAGTTATTGTGCTGAAATTTGTCACATGATTGATTTAGTGGTCACAAGATGTCAGGTGCTGAAAGAGAATAATAATAATTAAGAATATTTTTCCCTATTTCTTACTTTTCGGGGACACTGAGTCGTGTGAAGTTTGGTTTTTCTGACATCCATGAATGTAGCTCTGCTGCCACCTGGTGGTGAATATGCGCTATAAGCAGTGATTATATGGGTGTACTCCTGACATCTAGTGGTCATTGTGAGGAACTGCAGAAAATTTACAGAAACCGTAAAGAAATGAGTGTTTGCCCAGGGGTGTAACGATAACGGGGCAGAAAAGGTCCTTATGCTAGACCAGTGCTAATAAAGACTCGTTATAAATGAGGGCCCATTTGTAGATTTTACACTGAGCCCCACAAGCCTCCATATACGTCACTGGGTATGGATATACAGTAACTGCCATAATGACCTGATCTCTTCCTATAGGGTCTAGAAAGCTAGATTTTCTGTACGAGCCATTGCAGATATGTCGTCAGCACTTAATTTATGCCCAAACCCCCCACTACTCCGCTGTTTATTATTTCCTATAGCCCGTTGCGGAGGTTACACTTCAGGGGTCTCCAGACACAGTCTGGGGGCTTCTTTTACTTTTTACAGGGTTCATCAACCCGATATATACAATATATCGCTATTCTACTGTATGCTAAAATATAAAATAACCACAGATGGTCCCCCCTTAGGTATCCATGGTTACGGCCACGTATATAGCCACAGATAGCTTCTAGTGGTCGTAACCATGGATACCTAAGGTCCTGCAATGCCCTGCACATGAGGTAAGTGACATAGTGAATCAGGAGAACTATACTACATCTCTAATTCGAGATATTTACTAAAATTATTATTATTATTGCACCTACTACATATTGGGGTAGGAGCTTGGAGATGGGAACATGCCTTTAACCTTTCCTACTCTTCAGCTAACCACGGTCTTCTCCGCTGCCCCGGACGGCATCAATAATAATAATCATTTTTATTTCTATAGCGCCAACATATTCCACAGCGCTTTACAATTCAGAGGGGACATGTACAGACAATATGAGACATTACAGAGTAACTCAGATCCCAGGAGGAGTGAGGGCCCTGCTCGTAAGCTACAGTCTATGAGGAAATAGGGGGCACAAAAGGTGAATGGGGGGAGAAAAGCTTGTCATATATGGTCCAGCCATCGATTTAATAGGGGATTCAGAACCAGCTGCATGGACCGGTCGCCAGCCAGAATATATACATACAGAGTGTAAAAAATACATAAAGAGGAAAGAACCAGAAGATCCAGGGGACAAGAATTGGAAGTACGTTTTATGAAGGGAAGAAAGGGACTATGTTAGATCAGGGAGGTGAGGGGATAGGCTAGTCTAAAGAAATGCGTTTTTAGGGCCCGCTTAAAGGTGTGGATGTTGGGAATTAATCGGATTGTTCTTGGTAGTGTGTTCCAGAGTATAGGCACAGCTCGTGAGAAATCTTGAAGACAGGAGTGGTTCGAATTATTGAGGATGTCAGTCTTAGGTGATTACCAGAACGGAGAGCACGGGTGGGGTCATAGACAGAGATGAGGGAGGAGATATAGGGTGGTGCGGAACCGTGGAGAGGACTGGTGGGGTGATAGACAGTTGAGGAGGAGATGTAGGGTGGTGCAGAACTGTGGAGAGGATGGGTAGGGGATAGACAGATGAGGAGGAGATGTAGGGTGGTGCAGAACTGTGGAGAGGATGGGTAGGGGATAGATAGAGATGAGGAGGAGATGTAGGGTGGTGCAGAACTGTGGAGAGGATGGGTAGGGGATAGATAGAGATGAGGAGGAGATGTAGGGAGGTGCAGAACTGTGGAGAGGATGGGTAGGTGATAAACAGATGAGGGAGATGTAGGGGGTGCAGAACTGTGAAGAGGATGAGTAGGTGACAGACAGATGAGGAGGAGATGTAGGGTGGTGCAGAACTGTGGAAAGGATGGGTAGGGGATAGACAGATGAGGAGGAGATGTAGGGTGGTGCAGAACTGTGGAAAGGATGGGTAGGGTTTAGACAGATGAGGAGGAGATGTAGGGTGGTGCAGCACTGTGGAGAGGATGAGTAGGTGATGGACAGAGATAAAAGGAGGAGATGTAGAGGGGTGTAGAACTGTGGAGAGGACGGGTAGGTGATAGACAGAGATGAGGAGGAGATGTAGGGGGAGTGCAGATCTGTGGAGACGATGGGTAGGGTGACAGACAGAGATGAATGATAAGTTTATATTGGCTTCTGTAGCAGATAGGCAACCAGTGCAATGACTGGCACAGAGCAGAGGCATCAGTGAAGCGGTTGGAGATGAAAATGATCCTGGCTGCAGCATTCAGAATGGATTGGAGAGGGGAGAGTTTAGTAACAGGGAGACCAATTAGTAAAGAATTCCAATAATCCAGGCGAGAATGAATGAGAGTCAACGGTAAGAAAAGGTCAAATTCTAGAGATGTTTTTGAGGTGCAGATGACATGAGCGAGCGAGTGAACGAATATGGGGAGTGAAGGAGAGATCAATGTCAAATATAAAGACAGCGGGCGTGCTGCTGGGGCGTAATGGTAGAGCCACACACAGAATGGTAATATTGGGTTTCGGAAGGTTAGGAGAGGGAGGAAACAGGAGGAGTTACGTTTTTGAGAGGTTCAGTTTTAGATACAGGGTGTACATGATGTTGGAGACAGTAAACAGACAATCGGTGGTATTTTGTAATAGTGCAGGGGTGATGTCAGGAGAAGATGTATACAGTTGGGTGTCATCAGCATAGAGATGGTACTGGAAGCCAAATCTGCTGATGGTTTGTCCAATAGGGGCAGTGTATAGAGAGAAAAGGAGGGGGCCTAGGAATAAACCCTGAGGAACCCTGACTGTAAGGGGAAGGGGAGAGGAAGAGGAGCCAGCAAAAGATACAGTGAAGGAGCGGTCAGAGAGATAGGAGGAGAAACAAGAGAGAATGGTCTCCTTGAGCCCGATAGAGCGGAGCATAGTAAGGAGGAGCTAGTGAGCAGAGCATAGCAAGGAGGAGCTGGTGAGCGGAGCACAGTGAGGAGGAGCTGGTGAGCGGAGCACAGTGAGGAGGAGCTGGTGAGCTGAGCACAGTGAGGAGGAGCTAGTGAGTGGAGCATAGCGAGGAGGAGCTGGCGAACGGAGCATAGCAAGGAGGAGCTGGTGAGCGGAGCATAGCAAGGAGGTGCTAGTGAACGGAGCATAGTGAGGAGGAGCTGGTGAACAGAGCACAGCGAGGAGGAGCTGGTGAGTGGAGCATAGTGAGGAGGAGCTGGTGAGTGGAGCATAGTGAGGAGGAGCTGGTGAGCGGAGCATAGTGAGGAGGAGCTGGTGAGTGGAGCATAGTGAGGAGGAGCTGGTGAGCGGAGCATAGCAAGAAGGTGCTAGTGAACGGAGCATAGTGAGGAGGAGCTGGTGAACAGAGCATAGCGAGGAGGTGCTGGTGAGCGGAGCATAGTGAGGAGGAGCTGGTCAACGGAGCATAGTGAGGAGGAGCTGGTAATCCACAGTGTCAAATGCCTGGTGACTTCTTCTTCAGTCACCGGATCAAAGGATGAAGTGACCTAAATGAAGTGTAGGAGGGCAGACAATGTGTGGTGTTATGAGGCTGTGAGGAAATTTCCTGGCGTATATGGTCAATTTTTTCTTTAAAATAATTGGCCAGGTCGTCTGCACTGAGGTTGGTGGCCAGAACTCTTGGTCCAAGGAAGGAGTGGAAAGTATGAAAGATTCATTTAGGATTGTTGGCTAGAGAGGTGATAAGGGTGTTGAAGTCGCTTGTTTGGAGAGGGGAAGGGCAGCCTTGTATGTTTTGAGCATAAACTTATAATGGATGAAATCTAGTCACTTGACTTCCTTTGGCTTATCCCAGGTAATCTAGTGCAACAGCTGTCTAGCCCCTGGATTCTTGTAAACCCGTTCAGAGAGGAACTGTAGGGTTCGGACCCTTACAGGATACCTCCAAGATACAAGGTCACGTCCTTCCTAA
Organism: Anomaloglossus baeobatrachus; assembly: GCF_048569485.1. NCBI lineage: Eukaryota > Metazoa > Chordata > Amphibia > Anura > Aromobatidae > Anomaloglossus > Anomaloglossus baeobatrachus. The sequence goes on from NC_134353.1 coordinate 18,204,835, forward strand.
TGGAACTGGTACTTTCACAGGCCATTGGTCGTAGGGCCACTTCCATCACAGTTGCCAGCTGTCACCAAGGGTTTCAGTCCATCATACTCTTCTTCCAAAGCTGCAGCCCACCTGGATACCTCTCCTTGGCCTCTGCAGCCAGCTAGGCAACCCATTTGTGCCAACTTTGATGGCCGCTATTGGCACAGGCACGTAACCTATAGCATTAGCCTTCTCTAGCAAGGAAAGGTTCTTTGGTCCGATCTTTCTCCGTCCTTCACAACCTCGAGAACCAAAATATGGTGACAACCAATGTTGTTGGGGAAGTCTCCATTCTTGGGGCTGCACTTTTCTAGGTGGGGCCTCTTCTAGCTCTTCCTCGTGTTCCCCATCAGCTTGTTGGGAAGGGCAGGCTCTTTATGTTTGGTATACTTGTAGTGACCCGGTCCAGATTGTGTCTGTTTCTTTAAGTACATTCTCTTATATGTAATATTATATGTTATAAGTAGAGTTGAGCGGATTGCTAATAATCCGGGTCCGGTGGATCAGCGGCGGGTTGACAAGAAAGTCCGAGATCCGATCCGGAATCCGGGCCAATATATGTCAATGAGGAGCGGAATCTGGGACGAGAGAGAGAGAGAAGAGAGGAGAGAGAGAGAAGAGAGAGAAGAGAGAGGAGAGAAGAGAGAGAGGAGAGAGAAGAGAGAAAGGAGAGAAGAGCATGAGAGAGAGAGAGAAGAGAGAGAGGAGAGAGAAGAGGAGAGACGAGAGAGAGAAGAGAGAGGAAAGAGAAGAGAAGAGAAGAGGAGAGAGAGAGGATAGAGAGAAGAGAGAGAGGAGAGAAGAGGAGAGAAGAGAGAGAGAGAAGAGAGAGAGGAGAGAGAGGAGACAGCAGAGAGAGAAGAGCTGAAAAGAGGGTCGGACCCGGATCTACCGCTGAAACCGTGCGGATCCGGATTTTTCCAGTCCGGGTCCGCTCAACACTAGTTATAAGTAAAGCATTTTTCATTTGTTGTGTTCTAGCACCATCTACTGGTGAAAACTGTTAGAATCTGAAGTGTGCATTGGGTGTTATCCTATTGGCCAGTTTTTGGTCACATGGCTCGATAGGTGGAGCTATTCTCCAGCCTCTGTCTAGAAAGAACTGGAATGTTCTGGTTCTGGCTGAGTCTCCTCTGAGGGGAGACATTATGTGGAGTTTCTCTTCACTACAAGACTCCTACTAGGCCGAGGCCTAGAATTTCATCATTTCCTGACTTCTACAGCCATTATACTAAAGGCTCCTGAATCCTCGCTGGCCAGATATACACTGTGCATCTACAGACAGTAGGGCATACTGAGTATATACCAGACCCTACTGCATGCAGATTGGGGACGTTTGAGGGTCTCCCGCCCCACTGCAATATTAGTGGCTTTCATGCCATTGTCCTCGCACCAACCGTCCGGTCCCCGTAGCACGCTGGGTATGTGTCTACATTTGCGTACAAGTACTGCACATGTCTGAACTAGCAGTGAAATTAACCCCACGACTCCAGGTCTGTACAATCTTATTATATCTACCCTCTAAGCTCAAGAGACTCTGAACCTGCTTCTAAAGGCATACGAGTATTAAATCTGAAGCAAATTGTGCTCTTAAAGCTCCAGAACCCTAATTGCACTTCAGCATTCAACTCCAAGCTGTATTTGCCGTGGCCTACCCACGAGAGACTGTGAAACATATTACGTGTTGATTTTTTTTGTTCCTGCTGTATTAAAGCAACTGTTATCCCCAAGACCGTGTCTGTGGTCCATCCATCAGCTGTGGATACTGTTTGGGGGTGAATAGCAGGGAACATCAGGGCCTTGTAGACCACCCAGGGAACACGGTCCCTGCACCCTCGTGCCAGAACAGAAACTGTGACATATAGAACATATGAGGTCCCCTGTCCCTGGGCACTTACAAAGGTCGAATTTGGCGTCACGAACAGGATCATTCCTCTGGTGCCTATCTTCTCTTACTGCACTACAAGTCTCAGCATTGCTCATTAACCTCTATCTTGCCAGTGAATACTGCCAAAGACTGTTTCCTGTTATATACTGGGGTTAACAGCACCTGCGCCAGCTCTTCTACTCTCCTGCCTTCCGAGTTACTCAAATAAGTGCAAATCCTCATTCACAGCAGTGCTATAATCAAGAGGGGGAGCTTTCCATCAATGACTGTGTTGGTACATAATAGTGCATCCTTTAAAGCTACAGTGTCATCATTATTCTGAAAGAGACAGTACTTGCCTCATCACCAAAATGTCTGAACCTCTTCATAATGACCAGGCCGAGTCTGTTAACACTGTATCATCATCATCATCATCAGCTAGTGCTCCAGTGAAATGGGCTAATGCCACCAACCCAGTTCCAGCCCCTGTCATGGCTACCGGCATGCCATTCTTCATTGGAACCTCTAGTCTCCCAAGCTACAGAGGAGATCCTCATACACTTGCTGGGTTCAAAGAAAAGATGATGTATACTCTTGAGCTTTTCTCACTTTCTCCCCATCAGCAGATACAACTTCTCCTAGGACAGCTTGATGGACCAGCTTCTGAGGAAGTCCGTTCCTGGCCATCTACCAAGAAAACCAATGTAGAACAGATTCTCACCCGCCTGAGAAAAGAATTTGAACGCCAATCACCCACCGAGGTTCGTCTCAAATTTTACAACAGACGTCAGGGACCAGGTAAGACTCTTAGGGACTATGCACTAGCCCTTCAGTCTGCCTACAGGGCTTTACTGCAAATATACACTATAGAACCCAATGCAGCAGAAAACATAATCACCAACAGATTCATAGAAGGTTTGGACTCCAGGCTAGTACAAAGTCAACTCCGCATGCTAGCAGCACAAAATCCAAACATGACTTTTTTAGACTTTAAAGCTCTAGCCCTGCGAGTAGTGGATACTGACTCACCTTGTACCAGCTATGCTCTTGTGCCTCGTTCCTCAGACCTTGCTGCTGGAATTTCTTCTGTATCTCATCTTTCACGTGTTTCCCCTATGCAGGCCACACAGTCTGTGCAAGCCCCTACTCTCATTCATGCACCTCCTACCACAGATGCACTTGTCCAAGTCCTTGAATCTGTATTCCAAGAATTAAAGGAGCTAAACGGCCAACCCCCTGCATCATGTGAATCATCTGTAAACCGGACATTGTCCCCAGAGCCACGTTCTAGTAGGCCTGGAAGGCCTCTATCTGGTGATTGTGTGTACTTTATTTATTGTGAGCGTCTTGGGCACTACAAGTATCAATGTTATAAGTTAAACGGGACACCCCCGAGGCCAAGGTGCCGCCCCTCAGGAGGGGAATCCAAGGTCCCAAAGGTACAATCACAATGGATTTCCCAGTTCATCTCCAAATGCCCGTATATAACCATATGGATCGATGGTGTACCTCTAGAAGCTTTAGTGGACACTGGTTCACAAGTTACCACAATTGAGCAACAAGCCTTTGAAAAGAATTGGGACTTTGATCTCCTGAATCCAGTGGCTAAAGCAAAGTTGGACTTAATTGCAAGTAATGGTCAACCTATTTCCCAGCTAGGCTACTGGGAACCCACAATCCAAATTGGTGATTGCAAGTTACCAGGTAAAGGTGTAATTGTTACTGAGGCCGAGGGAGATACAACAGCAGTAGTGTTAGGCGTGAATGTCATTCGCCATGTGTTTACTGAATTGCTCGCTGCCTTGCATGCTTCTCTCCCTTCTGCTTCTCCCCCTTACAGGCAAGCTGTTCAGCGGACTATAAAAGTGCTCTGCGCCCAACAGAAGTTTGCCAATAGTAAAGGTGAGATCTGCCGTGTTCGAATCACCGACGCACGACCAGTTACCCTCTCAGCCAACAGCAAGACTCTAGTCTGGTGTCGAGCTCGACCAGGAATTGACAATGAGGACTATGTAGCTCTTCTTGACTCCATCCAGATTGAAGGACAGCCCCTGGTAAAAGCTGCCAGAAGTATTGTCACCGTCTCAAATGGTAGAGTACCAGTACGGCTAGTCAACCTAAGTGATGCGCCCATCGAGCTATACAAGTTTAATTCAGTTGCTCAACTGTATAGCCTTGATCCAGAAGACATCATAGATGAAGAGACACTTGCTCATCAAAAGTCGTTAAAAGCCACTCCCAAAGGCTCTAATACACCCACTACATTCTGGTGAAATGAACTTAATGTTGGAGATGCTAACATTCCTATCGAATACATCAATGGTGTAACTAAACTTGCTAAGTGACGCAGCCAAGCTTTCAGCAAGCACCCACTTGACTTCGGCAAGACTACTCTGATCCAGCATAAGATCAACACAGGCGATCATCCTCCTATCAAAGAAAGACACCCTCCAGTACCTGCTGCTAACTATCAACAAGTAAAAAAGCTGTTAAAGGAGATGAAAGATTCTGAAGTCATCCAAGAAAGTCAAAGCCCATGGGCTGCACCCATCATCCTGATGAAGAAGAAGGATGGTAACATCAGATTTTGTGTCGACTACCGAAAGTTGAATGATGTTACACACAAAGATGCCTGTCCTCTTCCACGGATTGAAGAATCTACCACCGCTCTTGGCTCAGCTGCATACTTCTCCACTCTCGACTTAACCAGTGGTTACTGGCAAGTACTCATGGCTCTTGAGAGAAGACAGCTTTCACTACCCCAATGGGACTCTTTGAGTTTAATGGTCTGCCTTTTGGGTTATGCAACACCCCTGCTACATTTCAGCAACTCATGGAAAGATGTCTTGGTCTCCTGAACTTCCAGAGTGTTCTGTTATATCTTGATGATGTTGTCGTATACTCTCACACTTATGAAGACCACCTATGCCACCTTGCAGAAGTATTCCAGGTACTCATTGAACATGGCCTGAAACGAAAACCGTCAAAGTGTCATCTGCTCAAGCCGAAGGTCAACTACCTGGGTCATGTTGTAAGTGCCGAAGGTATCCAGCCTGATCCTGAAAAGATCTCAGCTGTGAACAACTAGGACACCCCAAGAACCGTCAAAGAAATCAGACATTTCTTAGGTTTTGCGGGCTACTACCGCTGCTTCATACCTCATTTTGCGCAAATAGCAGAACCCCTTACAGAGCTTCTACGAGGTTGCCCTAGAGAAAACTACGACAATAGACTTCCAATTAATTGGTCTGAGCGACAAGAAACTGCCTTTCAGATGTTGAAAAGTGTATTGACTTCACCTCCAATTCTGGCGTACCCTGACTACCGCCATCCTTTCCGTCTCTACACGGATGCCAGCTACCAAGGCGTCAGAGTGGTACTAGCCTGCAACCTCACCAAAGTCGGTAAGAAAGATGCCAGAGCTCCTCTTCATCCAATCCATTCTCAGAAACCAAATGAGCTAGTCGCTCTTGATCATGTGAAGCTAGCACCAACTCGTTCAGGCTACACGTATGCCTTAACCATGGTGGATCACTATACTAAGTGGGTTGCTGTTGTGCCAGTAAAAGACCTTACAGCTCGGACTACAGCTATCACCTTCTACCGTGAATATGTCAGACATTACAATTGCCCTGAAGCAGTCCTCACAGATCGTGGATCTGCCTTTGAGTCACAATTATTTCAAGAACTCTGCCAATTCCATGAGTGCAAAAAGCTGAGAACAAGTGCCTATCATCCCCAAGGGAATGGCCTCTGTGAGAAAGTCAACCAGACCTTCATCAATATGCTGCGAACAGCATCTGTTACCAAACAAGCTGAATGGCCTCAATTGCTTGACGAGTTAGTGGAAATCTACAATACTGTCCACTGTTCTACAGGCTACTCGCCATATTATCTGATGTTTGGAAGACAAGGTCAGTTCCCAAAAGATCGTTCTCTTGGAATCCAAGTCTCTGACGTGATCAATCCCCTGCCAAAAACTGATTGGGTCTCAGAGCATCAGCGAAGACTACAAGAAGCCCAACAGATTGTTGATTACCGTATGGTTGAAGCTCACCGTCAACAAAAAGAGAGCTACAATCAAAGAGCTAATGTTTCCCCACTTCAAGTTGGAGACAAGGTATGGCTAAAAAAGTACCACCGTACAGGAAAACTCGATTCACTCTGGGAAACAGCCATACACAGTTACAGCTATCCCATTTCCTGAGTCAGATGTCTATGAAGTGAAGAAACCCGGAATAGCCCCACAGATGGTGCACAGTAACCGCATGAAGCTGTGCACCAAAGAGGATCTACTGGTGATGTCATCACCTCCTCCACAAGTCATGGCGGTCTACACACCAATTCCTGCATTGGAAACACCAGCCAGACAACCTACTGTGGAAGACTCCCTCTACAACACTCAATTTATCCTTCCATGCTATCAATATGTCACCGTCTCGGTTCCTGCTCCAGTTGCTGCTCCTCTGCCAACTTCACCTGAGCCAGCAAACAATATCATTCCTTCTTAAGAGGAAGATCAAGTGTTGAGGCGAAGCACAAAATGAACACTTTCAGGTCTCTTACTCCTTGGACATGTGCACTTCCTCTCCCTCTCTCTTTCCCTCCATCTCTGTCGGCAATCTTCGGCTGTTTTCGGCCTCCCTCAGGTCTCTTCCTCAGGTCTCTTACTCCTTGGACATGTGTGTGCCGCCCCCACGTTAGTAGCAGCTGGGTTGCTCGGATCCGGATCCGCAGTGTGGCTCGAGGGATTCTCCAGACCTGGGGGGGTCACACGGACACTTCAAATGAAAGGGGACGTATTTGTACGGGATTTGCCGTATGCAGTCTGTGACGCCACCCACAATGTGTGGGGAAGTGTGGCAGCACCGCTGCTGTTGTGGGGCACCCAGGGGCGATGGGATGGCAGCTGGTTGTTAACCCCTCCGTGGGTAGGGATGGTTGCCCCGGGACCCGGTGACTCGGTGCAGGGGACGGTGATGGCAGGGGCCGGCACGCCTGGTCAGACCAGGGAGTCTCAGTTTACTCACAATTAAATGAATCAGACAAGTCCAATGGTTAACCAAGGTGCTGGTGGCCAGCCACCGCGGCCGGGTGTATTCTGGTCCCTCACCTGGGGTGATGATCTGTGTCACTTTCCTCTGCACTGTGTTTTTGGTGTGTTGGACTTCCCGGTGTGGAACACGGGAGTCCGCTCCCGGTACTTCTATTGGGAGCCTTGCCCGCTGACGCTGACCCGTGGGATCTACCAGGCCCTGACGGATGCCTTATTCTTCTCGGTGGGTGGTTGTCTGCTTTTGGGATTTTGGTTGGGACAGACCTATAATCCTGCCCTCAATTGGTTAATTAGCTAGGCCATTGGTTCCGGTCCTGGCTTCAGGGTCCAAGTACCCCCTCTGTGCACAGTTTCCGGGTCGGGTCTCCGGTGTCAGTACCAGCGGGCTCCAACCCTGCCCCGGTCCACCTCGGATCTCCAGCTGCCGTCTTCCCGTCTCCTGACAGACATGGACCACCGTCTGCCACCTAGCCAATACGCCGGGGCTCCAACCCCGACGCCTCCGCTCTCTGAACTTGAGCTTCAGACTTTCTCCTCCTGCTCCACTCCAACTCCTCCAAGTCCAAACTCAACTGAAAACTGACTACTCCTTTTCCCGCCCCGGGTTCTCCAGACCCCTAGGTGGGCATTCTCCATCTGCCTGGTCCCGCCCACTGGTCATACCTTCCAACTTTTGAAGAAAGGAAAGAGGGATAAAGTAAGCGCTGCGCTATGCAAATTGTGACCACACCCCTAGCCACACCCCTTTGGCAGTAAGGGTTATTTAGCAGTTGCCCCAGACTGTTCATTAATAGTCATAGCAGCCAGAATTTTCTTATATTTCTATGTGTCACTATATGACATTGCTTATTTGTGCCTATAAAGCCACGTTCCCATGTTGCATAATTTCAGGTTTTTTTTGTTTCTGTCGCTGTCTGCACCAAACTACACAATAACAATTTCCTCTGATTGTTCCATTTTTTCTGCCTTTTCTCCATTATTTAATGCGTTTTTGGTTCAGATGTGAATCTGCTTTTTTAAGTGTTTTTATTGTACAGAGAAGCTTTTTCCTGGGGTTTTTTAAGCTCCACATAGAAACCTCTAGAGAAAGGCCGGGGGGGGGGGGCTGCTGGACACAGGAAGCTGTAGTTTGCTGGTTTGAATCCAAGTTGGTGAACATAAAAAAAAATAAATGTATTTGTATTTTTTTACTCATTTCTTTATAGTAGTTTTATGGGTACAAATGAATCTGACTCTTTCTTTCACCTACAAAGAGATGCAATATCTATCTATCTATCTATCTATCTATCTATCTATCTATCTATCTATTATCTATCTATCCATTATTTATCTATCCCTCTATCTATCTATCTATCTATCTATCCCTCTATCCGTTATCTATCCTTCTATCTATCTATCTATCTATCTATCTATCTATTATCTATCTATCCATTATCTATCTATCCCTCTATCTATCTATCTATCTATCCCTCTATCCGTTATCTATCCTTCTATCTATCTATCTATCTATCTATCTATCTATCTATTATATCTATCTATCCTTCTATCTATCTCTTTATCCATCTATCTAGATATCTATCTATCTATTATCTGTCATGTATCTATATATCCCTCTATCATCCATCCATCCATCCCTCTATCATTCCTCTATCATCCATCCCTCTATCATCCATCCATCCATCCCTCTATCATCCATCCCTCTATCATCCATCCCTCTATCATCCATCCCTCTATTATCCTTCCATTCATCCCTCTATCATCCCTCTATCATCCATCCCTCTATCATCCATCCATCCCTCTATCAACCCTCTATCATCCATCCCTCTATCATCCATCCATCCATACATCTTTGCAGCTGAATAATAGAGGTCAAGATAACCAAAACTGCCTATGCTTTTCAAAACAGGCAGTGGCTCAGTGGTAGAGCTGCTGCCTATGGAACCATGAGCTTCACGGGTTTGAGTCTCGGCTGCCTCGATAATCCAGAGCTGATGATAACTTAATTTAATTTATTCCCTGCACTGAGGGGAGGAGCCGGGACATCAGCTGTGAGCTGTGGGACTAAGGGATACAGCTCTAAAATCGGGGCAGTCCCGCAGAATCCGGGACGGTTGGGAGGTATGCAACTGGTGTGTCTTTCCTACCCTGGGGGGTGACTAGGATTTGGTTGGCAAGGTTTAACACTGTGAGGGAAGGTGTTATGTGGGGGCCTACACTGTGTGACTACCTGGCGGCGCAAGGGCGTCACATGTGCACTTCCTCTGCCTCTCTCTTTCCCTCCATCTGTGTCGGCGATCTTCGGCTGGTTCTGCCCTCCCTCGGGTCTCTTACTCCTTGGACATGTGCACTTCCTCTCCCTGTCTCTTTCCCTTCGTGTCGGCGATCTTCAGCTGGTTCTGCCCTCCCTCTGGTCTCTTCCTCAGGTCTCTTACTCCTTGGACATGTGCACTTCCTCTCCCTCTCTCCCTCCCTCCGTGTCGGCGATCTTCGGCTGGCTCTGCCCTCCCTCAGGTCTCTTACTCCATGGACATGTGCACTTCCTCTCCCTCTCTCTTTCCCTCCATCTGTGTCGGCGATGTTCGGCTGTTTTCGCCCTTCCTCAGGTCTCTTACTCCTTAGACATGTGCACTTCCTCTCCCTCTCTCTTTCCCTCCATCTGTGTCGGCGATCTTCAGCTGGTTCTGCCCTCCCTCGGGTCTCTTCCTCAGGTCTCTTACTCCTTAGACATGTGCACTTCCTCTCCCTCTCTCTTTCCCCCCATCTGTGTCGGCGATCTTCGGCTGTTTTTGCCCTCCCTTGGGTCTGTTCCTCAGGTCTCTTACTCCTTGGTCATGCACACTGCCTCTCCCTCTCTCTTTCCCTCCATCTGTGTCGGCGATCTTCGGCTGTTTTCGCTCTCCCTCAGGTCTCTTCCTCAGGTCTCTTACTCCTTGGTCATGTGTCGCGGGCGGAGGAGGGGACGCTGCGCTCTCCCACTGCTCGGGTCCGGCCGCTGCTGCTGCTGCGGCTGCCGCTGCTCGGTGGTGGCTCGAGCGGTGGGCCGGATCCCGGGGACTCGAGCGGCGCTCCTCGCCCATGAGTGAAAAGGGGATTTGATTGTGGGGATTTATTGTTATTGTCCGTGACGCCACCCACGGTTGTGGTGATATTGGTGACACCACCGCTGCTCGGCATCACTTGGGGGAGGGAGCGCGGCGCACACACGGGCCTCCTGGCTGCCCCTCAACTTCGCATCCAGCGCAAACCACCCCCTCTCCCCGCAGTGCCGGGTTTATTGTACCAGGTCTCCTGGCATCAGGTTACGGCCTGGGTGCTCCTCTGACAGGTGAGCATTAACATCCCGCCGGGCCATGAATACTTCGGCCTCCAGGCCCGGTTCGTATATGAAGCCATAGCCCCGGCGGACATCAAACCGCCTCACCTGCCCTTCATACAGGGGGCCCCGGACACGGAAGGTCGCTTGGCGGAGGCTCTCCTTCTCCCGGATTGCACGGGCCACCAATTCCGCTTTCTTTCTCTCCCTTTCCTCGATTTCTGGGCCCGGCTCCCTATCCCAGTACGGCGCTGCTGCGAGCTCCGGCGCACGGGTCGGGCCCCGCGAGACCTTTTGGACACTGCCCACTGCTGGTGATCTGGGCAGAAGGTCCCGCGGTGACTTGGCCTTGGACGCCGCCTTGCAGCGACAACCCGGCGCAACCTCAGCCGAGGTGTGGGGGATGGGCACAGGGGCCTTCCTCTGCTGGGCCTTTTTCATGGTGTGGTCTATCGGCTCCGGCTCGGGAAATCTCTCAGGGGGTGCCTCTGGTTCAGGTTTCGGGGCTTTCCACGGTAGCACCTCCGGTCGGCTACGGGCTCCGGCTACAGGTCGGTCCGCCTGGGCGGACATGCGGGGCATCGCTACCGGTTGCGGTGGTAGCGGGCCTAGTGGCGGGGTTACGGCAGCCGGGACGGGTGGCGAGGGAGGCAGCAGGGCAAGGGGGTTTAGACCGGGTCCCGCAGCCACGATGACCGACCCACTATGGGTATCGGGGCGTGGGTCACTCACCCTCCCTTCTGCAATTTCCTCCTCGCGTCTCCGCACGGTCGCTATGACCTCCGTCATGTCGGTCTCCCACTCCTCAAAGAGGAGCTGCATCTTGACCTGCAGCCTCTGATAGAGCTGCGCGGTCCGGATCTCCACCCACGCCGCTGTTCCAGGCGCGGGGGCTACGGTGCTTCGGGACGGCATGTACATCTTGCTGGTGGCCTCTCCCAGGAACAAGATGGCCACAGGGTCCTGGCATCCCTGCTTTTATAGCCGCGCTCACATGCGACCAGCCGCCATTTCGTCCCCCTTATTTTTTTTCTGGCTCCTCCTCTATAGGGGCGGGGTTTTGGCCTTCGCGCCACTACTACTCGTGGAGACGCTCGAGCGGGAATTCTTCGCGCCAAAGATGGTGGGTTCGGCAAATTTTCAGCCGGACACCTACGGCAATAACAAGGCGCACTTTTTATATACCAATACAAATTGCGTAAAGTAGATATTTAGCCAAAACCAGAGTCTAACTACTTTAAAAATTGTATAGAATTTTATTAATCAAAATCACGTACAAACATGTATTTAAAATTGGATGTTTGAGAAAGGGAGGAAGAAAGAACTTCCCTGACCTAGCCCTTCCTCAACGACGGGGGTCGGCGTCCTAATGTGAAGACGCCCCCATTCCACGACGGCTAACCCTGAGTAAGGCCCTCCCTAACGGGTAAGATGTAACCCCTATTAGATAGAATCAACCCCTAAAGTAGTAACACCACAGTGAGGAAGAGGTGCTCAGTCCACAGTGGCTAATTTGTCTGTATCACCACTTGGGTGAGTGAGGGTATGGGGCCTAGGGAAGTCGTCATATATTTATGAGTCCATGTGCTCAGTATAAATGTTAGAAATAAGAGTCACATTAATTATAACCACAATACAATTTGTCAAATAGAGACATAGTTCATATTCCATCTATAAACTAGTTCAAGAAATGCCCGACGCGTTTCGCCCTTGTCAATATTCAGGGGCTCATCAGGGGCTTTTCAACATGTTCTTGAAAGAAGTATCCAATTTTGAACAAATCTGTGACAAACATAACAAATTAAACCTATATTAGTGACAACATCCAATGATCCAATGAAATAACAAATGTAGGTACTGATAATGAACACCAATACTAACCAGCAGTGGTAAATATTGTTCACTTCAGAGGGGTATAGGATGATAATAAGCTGCCTACTCAGCTGGTCTATCATGGGGCTTGTCAGGATGACTTATTCACCTATACAGATAAACACATTATCAGCCGAAGCAACGCCAGTTTTTATAAAATAAGAACCATGCATGCTGCAGACAGTACCTTTCTAAGTAGAGGTTCCTGTCTTACTCATGGATTAATAATATGCACAATCAGAACTGGACCCTGATAAAGAGTTAAACACAAATTTATGTACTGTTTTAAGCTTTTCAGGACACATACCCTAGTGGGTACTATATGTTCAAACACCAGTATTAAAATACCTGGGATATTTGTGCCTAATCCACCCTGGAATATACGTTACGTTGCTCAGAATAAGGACTGTGGGGTGTGGCTAAATACATCTAGTCCATAGTAGGAACAATTGCACTGTAAAAACACACAGTAATACAGAGACTTCAATTAGCACCAGGTAGAGAAAACAACCTGCTGGATGTATCATAGCACATAGAACAGTACAGCGATACCTAATATACATCAGCCAAAGTAAATATCTTCGACTGGTAACCTATTTACCAACGGCCATGTAATGCTTATGCAGCCACCGATATCAGAGGGGAAGTACAAGTACCCAAAATAAATCCTGTATAGACAGAGGGATACATTTAGAAATACATATATAAAAACATAAAAACACACCTCTCTCCCCATGAATAAAGGACCACATACCTAGTTGCTGTCCCACAGTGGGGCAAGGAATAACCGTAGGGAACCACAGCAACCAGTATCTACAATGCAATTATATGTACATCAGCCTCCATTAAGCACATGTTGCTTCAGTTGCCAAAAAGGGGTTGTGGAGATCCTACCTTAAACAGGTCCGTATGGGAGAAACCAAGTGTGGCATCCAGTGATCGCTGACCCAGTGGGGCAAGGTGGGCTATTTAAAGCAAGTTTGGCGCCACCATGAAAGGAAACCGGAAGTGACGTCGCGCCACTTGTCTCATCCTCTCAGGATGTATGAAGCCACTCGCATCACATCCGGTCATGTGATCGAGTGATGTGCATCCGCAATTCACATCCCCAGAGCCGACAATCATCAGTTCCCGGTTGTTGGGATTTACACAAAGTGTCCGCGCATGCGCAGTGCAATGTTGACAACTATAATATCACTATATATAGTGATCCTTGACCGAGAGACCTATGTATGTATGTGCACCCAACTACTAAGGGACAACAAATCATACGAACGACTCACAGGAGACCCTACCCCCAATACTATTTGCAACTAAAACAAATACTAGACATGGCTAAGCAGCAGAAACTCATTTCGTCCAATGAGTATGGCTTTCTGTTACCTTGCCACCCTAAACTAGCCACTTTCTATGCCATCCCCAAAATACACAAAGGAACCAACCCCATTAAGGGGAGGCCAATAGTATCCGGAATCGATTCCTTAACTCAGAACAGCAGTACATACGTAGACCAGATATTAAGATCTTTTGTCACCAGCTTGCCGTCATATATACGTGATACCTTGGATTTACAGTCAAAAATAGAGGACATTACCCTTGAAGAGAACATGATACTCACCTCAATTGATGTTGAGTCCCTTTACACGAGTATTCCTCATGATAAGGGGATGGAAGCCGTGAACTACTTCCTCAGTATGCGTGGGAACCAAATGGGGGCACACAACAAGTTTATTGGAGAACTTCTGTATTTCATCCTTACCAAGAACGCATTTATGTTTAACTCTAGATTCTACCATCAGCTCAGGGGCACAGCAATGGGGAGCCCGTGTGCCCCTACGTACGCTAACTTGCTCCTGGGCTGGTGGGAGAATACCGTCGTTTTCAAGGACGATGGGGATAACCACTGCTCCCGGGTTTTTTTCTGGGGCAGGTATATAGACGATATACTGGTTATCTGGGACGGTAGTACTCAATCCTTTAAAGAATTTGTGGAAGAACTTTACATGAACCAAATAGGACTCAAATTCACTTATGAAATAGGGGGCGACAGACTTGCGTTCTTGGATATTTTTATCAAAAAGAATCCGGATGGAACTTTGCAGACAACTTTGTACAGAAAACCTAGTGCCACCAACAGTTTTCTCCATTGGGATAGTCACCACCCAGAAAGTTTAAAAAGAGGTATTCCTAAGGGCCAATTTCTACGTATTCGCAGGAACTGTTCGGATAATCAGGAGTTCAGGAGACAGGCTGGACAATTGACTAAAAGGTTCCTCGATAGGGGATATCCCAAAAATGTCGTCCACAAGGCCTTTAATTTTGCAGCGGCCAGGGATAGACACGAATTACTAAACAGTAAGACGATTAAGGAAACAAAAGGGATGACTAGATTAGTGGGCACTTTTGACGACCAAAACAATCAGGTAATGAAAATCCTCAGAAAATACTGGGGTATTTTAAAACAAGACCCAGACCTGAAGGATAACATTCTCCCCTACCCATCAGTGACGTTCCGCAAAGGCCGCAACCTGAGGGATTATGTGGTCAAAAGCCACTATGTGGCCCCCGAGATGCTCGGAAGTGCATGGCTTAGGTCACGTGATAATGGCACTTTCTGATGTGGGGCTTGCAAGTTTTGCAAATTTATCTCTCCATCTAACACATTTCAAAGTGCTAAAACAGGAAGAACATATTCAAACAGAAACTTTGCCAATTGTCGGACCCAAGGTGTCATCTATCTCTTTAGTTGTGGCTGTCCAAAAAATTATATCGGCAAAACTAAGAGACAACTTCGAGTACGCATTGGCGAACACCTTGGTGATGTCCGCAATCAACGCAACACACCAATAGCACGGCATATGAATCTTCATCATGCAGGCAAAATGGAGGGTGCCCTTTTTAAATCCATAGAAACAGTACCGGAACCTGAGAGGAAAGGGGATTGGGATGTCCTTCTGTTGCAAAGAGAGGCGAGATGGATCTTTTGGATGGACTCTGTACATCCTGATGGCCTAAACGAAACAATAAGCTTTACTCCCTTTATCCAGTAACAAACTGATACTTAGCCGTCACATTCAGGAATACTGTGTCTGTAGTAGACCTTCCTGTTATTTAATCAGACCCACAAAATTGAAGAGGGGTCTTTAGTTACAGTAACGAATTTACTGGCAACTTTTATATCATATCATATAATTACATACATAAGTTATCTGTGTGCCCTCCTTTTGAGCAATAACAAATTAATTTCAAATTTCCTATACCCTCCCCCTTAATTGGGTGGTAATAACTGCGTTCAATGACCCTATAACCATTTAGTAACATGGTATTACTAATGATCATATTAGGTACGGTTCCACTTAGGTTATGAATCCCCCTTAAGCTACTCAGATGTAGGTATCTACCCTTTGATAGCTCCGGTTGGCGATATTAATGTCACAATACAATAAATCCTTATATCATCCTGAAGTACATTTTGTTGCTTATTAGAAGGTGTCCAACTAGTGTGGCTTATATAGCCCCATCATATCGTATGGCCATGTAAGCGCCAGCAGTCGTTGATATTATAGTTGTCAACATTGCACTGCGCATGCGCGGACACTTTGTGTATATCCCAACAACCGGGAACTGATGTTCGTCGGCTCTGGGGATGTGAATTGCGGATGCACATCACTCGATCACATGACCGGATGTGATGCGAGTGGCTTCATACCTCCTGAGAGGATGAGACAAGTGGCGCAACGTCACTTCCGGTTTCCTTTCATGGTGGCGCCAAACTTGCTTTAAATAGCCCACCTTGCCCCACTGGGTCAGCGATCACTGGATGCCACACTTGGTTTCTCCCATACGGACCTGTTTAAGGTAGGATCTCCACAACCCCTTTTTGGCAACTGAAGCAACATGTGCTTAATGGAGGCTAATGTACATATAATTGCATTGTAGATACTGTTAAAAACTGGGTTTAGGGCGACAAATGCAAAGCCAGTATATAATGATTGGAGCGAAAATAGGTGCAAAAACATATTATGGATTTATTCAGATAAGAGTTTGAAGTTACAGTCATTAGAGAAAAGTAACTGTCTTGGCTTGAGTTAATAGATGGATAGACAGATAAGCAGAGAGAAAAAATAACAGTTCATTTGTCTTACATCGCTGTGGTGTGTGTAAGCCGTCTCTCTCTGGATGGTCTGGTCGGGCTTGGTGAGTCCGTCTTTCTCCTCCCTCCTTCTGCCTCCCCCTTTGAAGTGTGGGCTTCTTTTATAACCCAAACCCCACCTCCTGATTGTCCTTATCTCTTTACATGGTATTACAAGAAGTAACTATCCTTATTTTAGTTGAGCATTATGTCATGTCACGTGGTTCGTTTTGCCCGCGAAATAAATGACTTGCGCAGTAGAGACTTGTAACTAGACCACTTACATAGAATGTAAAACATATATAACTCCTTTGAAGCTCGCTGAACTCTGACCTTAGTGTAACAGAAAGAAGTCTCTCAAAGCTTATTTCAGTTCTAGCCCAAATTCCAAACAGAATATAGCCCTTCTTTGACAGCTTTGATGAACAATGGCAGATGGCTTTGGTTTCACCTTGTCAAACCCTTGGTTAGCATTTTCCAACTTACAGACATCCTTAAAGGCGATGGGCAAAATATACATACATTATATGAATGCATGTAATCCAGCTTATGAATCAATCTCCATAAACTCACTATTTTACAGTCCCCCCTTTTATGAAGTTTGATGAACCCCGGGAAACCCTAACTCAATCGTGTCATCATTCGTATCACATACATTCTTGTTGGAAATTCTAAACCAATATTTGACTTGATAAACCAATCTGCAACTTTCTGTCAAAAAGTCATCTTGCGATTTAACATTCCTCTAAGAATGTTATCTTCCTTTTTCATTTCTATTTTTATGTTCCTATATATCTTCTGAATTCTACACATCACAAAAACTTGATATATAATACACATCAAAACTAATAAAAATATGATTATGATGGGATTAAATAAAACATTTCCAACCGCTGACTGAAAAGATGACTGTGAACAGGTATGTACCGATTTGCTAAAACTCTTCCACCAAGTTCTACCTGACATTCCATTCCATTCGTGTTCAATATCACTTAATTCACCTTGTTCATGTCTGAATATAATTTCTGCTTCCTTTAACTGTTTTGTTAATAAATCTAACAAACCCTTATCTTTCTTTATTTCACTTGTCCACATATCCCAAGGAAAATCATTTATCTGTGATAAATTGAATTGTATGGGAAATGCCGTTAAGTTTCTCTTTCCTATAGAAGTAATATTAAAACTTCCTTCCTTCTTTGAAAGAGATCTCACATTTCCTTCTATACAATACAAACCCATAGGTAGGTTTTCCTTATGTACACAAGTAGAATAGAAAACAGAAACCTTCTCTGTCTCAGACATGACCTGAAAACAAATCTTATGTGGACTTACTGGAGTCACCAGATCATGTAGTGTCTGTACAGTCTCTATTCTCGCATGACAAGAAGAATGATTATGAAAACATGAATGATAAATCACCTTATCCTGTCCAGGTAAACACATCACCTTAGAAACAAAATGTAAACATGAAGAAATGTCTACTTGTTCGGTGTTCACTCCATCAAATGCAAAATCTGTGCACTGCAGTTGATAGAACACTTGTTGTGTGTTACTCACAGGTATACCCAAAACTGTAACAGGAACAATAGTCCCCTCTCTTCCGATCACTGGGATTAGCGATGTGCCAACACAAATGTTTCGTTCACATCCTAACCACTTATTTACCCACAAATCCGTATGATTCAATGCAAAATCATACTCTACAGGTAAATTTCGCAGTATTCCCAGTGGAGTAATTCCACTCTGTAAAGCTTGTGCAATCAACTTTAAATTAGAAGAGTACTCTACCTGTATCTCCAGGCACGCTTTAGCTACTTGTGTTTCGTGTGTGCTTTCCACGAGAGCTAATGTAGCATCCTGTAGATGTGACACGGAAGAGCCTAGTACAGCAGCTGTATTCATTACCATCTTTTCAAGAAGTTGATTTAAACTCTTCTGAACCTTTACCCCTTTTCCTCCAATAAAACCAATATTATCCAAATCTGACTTAAGCGTCTGTATATTCATGGCATTAGTCAGACTTCCCACTGTCCCAATTCCTCCCAGAATTCCTTCTAACACTCCTCTCTTACTCCTAGTCTGAGTAGTTCTTTTCCCAAACCATTGTTCTATCCCCATCTCCATGTTTACGAGATGTGATTGACACTGAGGAAACCTGGTAGAGATCTTCCAATGAGACATATTGAAAGTCCATACCATTGTCATAAATTCTCCATCCCTTAATAAGGACTTAGACTGAAATTGATTAATTTGGAAAGGAGTAGACGGCATGAACCTCGTGTCTGTGCATGCACTATCTGCTGCTGACCAAATATTCACACTAACGTCTTTACAATGTCTGTAATGTGTCTTTGTTTCAACGCAACACTGGTAAATTCCAGAGTCCCTGGAAGATGGATTTTCTATGGAAAAAATGAAAGTATCATCCATCCACCTGATATTACCAATCTGACCTCTGTGAATGACATTAGTTGGACTGTTTAAAAAACTTCCCAAAAACGATGAATTTTTGGTCCATGTCAACAAAGACTCAGAAGGCAATTTCAACCTTGTGTTACATTTTAACATTATGGGAAATGTATTTACTTTATCATGTACTGTCTGTGGTGAAACCCTTATTTCCGGAACTATAGTGTTAGTAACGGTAAACACTACAGATACCTGAACTTCTACAGGTTCCCGTGTTATCTGGAAATTCCATGTGTTAACCCAATCTTTATCTCCTTCTGTAATGGAGAGTAAAGAAGGATCCAGAATTTTCCCAAAAACCTGAGTTTTTGACAAAATTTCTGTTTTGGATCTTCCAAACTTTCCCCTTGCAATCATGTCATTTGTAATATCACCGGACCATACAGCAGGTTCATCACCTCTGATCTCTATGTTCCAGTATAGTACATCTGTAGGAGAACATTCCCATGTACCCGTTTTATTATTGTGTACATATTCTCCTTGTAATTGTGTGAATCTAGTTTTAGGTCCTGCAATAGCATGTAATATTATGTCTGTGTCGTGTATGAAATGTAATTCAATGCAACATTTTGTTCCATATCCCATGCAGATATTTCCTGTTATCTCCACAGAATCATCCGTGATGTTCTCTGTCAGTAAGTTCAGTGTCTCTGATCCTCTCGGTCTTCGTGAATGTTGAATCTCTCTAGTCTGTTCATTCACATCATTGGCGATTGTTCCTTGATGTAACATGTAAACAATGACGGAAATAAGGCAAAGCAGCAGGAAAGTAGATCCCATCACGTAGAAGCTTGTCTTGAGCTTGGGAAGATGTTCTTTCTCCAGAAGGCTTGATGTCATCTTTCCTTCAAAGTCTTTAGGTTCTTTATTCCAGTTCTTATCGGAATCCATTTCTTCCTGGAAAGAAATGCAGTATCATTATTTTGTCACAAATATTTTGCACTGGTCAACGTGAACCCACACTTTTTGTGTTTTCCGGGTCTTTTTTACCACATTTGACACTCGGTGCACAAGAATCATGACTTGTCCCATAGTCTCAAGGACTTCAAAAGGACCTTCCCAATTACACTCCCATGGACCACTCTTGCGAAAGGTTTTGATCATCACTAGAGCACCTTTCTTGAATTTGGACTCATAGGGTGGCTCCATTTTCTGCATTCTCGATGCCGCATATGGCAGAATCGCTTTCAGGTTCTCCTGTAGCGATCTCAACCATTGGGACCTTGAGATAGCATCTTATTGTGGAGTGGATAAAAATGGCTCATGTGGAAACCACAATGGCATTTTCCTTCCCGTCATCAACTCAAACGGAGTGAATTGAGTTGTAGAAGAGATTGAACCTCTTATACTCATCAGTATGAAAGGTACCTTGTCAACCCAAGTGTTACCTTTGTCCAAAAGCATCTTTGCAATTCTGGACTTGATTGTCCTATTCATTCTTTCCACAATTCCCGCAGATTGTGGATGATAGGGGACATGAAATTGCTGTCGTGCCCCTAGAATAGCACAAGCAGTTTGCATGATTTTACCTGTGAAGTGGCTACCTCGATCGGAGGTAATCATCCTTGGGATCCCCCAAGTTCAAAAGACATGTTGTACCAATTCCCTTGCTGTGGACAAAGCATCATCTTTCCTAACAGGTAATATTTCTACCCATTTTGAGAACACATCTACCACAATTAATGCATACCTGAGACCATGTTTACCTGAGGGTAAAGGACCAATATAGTCTATCTGCAGTGTAGACCATGGACCATCTGCAGGTGCGATTCGTAGAAGTGGTGGCTTCTGTCCTTTAGGTCTTGGATTTATTTGGGCACAAATGAGACATGATAGTACAACACTTTGAACTGTTTCGTCCATTTTTTCCCAATAAAATTTCTCCTTGAGAATGACTAACAATTTCTGTTGTCCCAAGTGACCTAAACTCTCATGGTTGTATCGAGTGAATTCTACCTGTAGATGTTTTGGTACAACTGGACGCAATTCTCCATTTGAATTGTGACACAAAACCCCATTTTCACAGATAAAAGGAGGCTTTGGATCATCCAGAGAAGTAACAAGAGAAGGATCTTTTCTCTGTTCTTCTGCAAATGAAGGTATGTACGTGTCTGCTCTCTGAACCGCTGACATCTCAGAAGGTTCAGAGTCAAACACTTCCTCTCCTGTCAGGGCAGCTTCTTTGGCTAGAGCATCTGCGGTTGCATTTCCTACAGATAACTCATCATCAGATCTTTGATGTGCAGCGACTTTCACTATAGCAAATCTATTTGGGGCCCTAGATGCCATCTCAAAAATTGATTCTAGCGTTTCGCGGTGCAGCAAGGCTTTGTTGGACGAGTCCACGTAGCCTCTCCTTTCCCAAACAGGCAGGTAATCGGTTAGGGATCTGACAACATAGGAGCTATCACTGTAGATTACCATTGGAGTTTGATCATCAGCTTCATTCAGCTGCAGGACCATTCTTACCGCTTCTATCTCTGCCCTTTGAGCTGAGAAATGACTTGGTAACTTGTGTTTTACCACTTGTCCTCGCTTGGAATAGAAAATTCCATATCCTGTGTGATAGTGTCCTTCCAGAAAAAATCTAGAACCGTCTACAAACACAGGTTCATCTGCGTCTTCCGACTGTCGTCTGAGGAGAGATGGACTTGGTTCATGGAACGTTTCTATGCAATCATGGGTTTGTCCTTCATACTGCATCAATTGAGGAAGAACATACTTGGCCTTATAATCTACCTCAATTTGATTTGGAGACAATGAGAGCAACCAATGGGCAAATCTCTGATTTGACACACCTGGGATATTTTTCTCAAAGAGAAGTTTCAGTGTGGAATGTGGCGTTTGGAGAATAACCTTTTGGAACCCGATGATGTGTTGAGTGATTTTTATCGCAAAATACACTCCCACCAGGTGTCTTGCGCACACCTCAAACCCCCTCTCAACAGGTGAGAGAAGCTTAGAGAAGTACCCCAAGATTCTCCATTCCCCCCCTTGCAGCTGCAGCAAAACCACAGAGACACTTGTCTCTGAAGTGTGTGCTTGAAGCGCAAAAGGTGCGTTCCTTTCCACCATACTTAACGCAGGTGCGTGTTGTAGATCATGTTTCAATTGCGTGAAGGCTTTTTCCTGTTCAACACTCCAGGGACCAAAATAATCATCATTATCACCTTTTAAAAGATCATACAAAGGTCTGGCTTTGTCAGCAAAATTTTCAATGAAATCCCTTGAGTAATTTACAAGTCCTAAAAAATGTCTTAGTGCCTTGTGTGATGTTGGAATTGGAAGAGATGCAATTGCCTCTATTCTGTCCTGTAGGGGTCGCCGTGTACCTGGACTTAGCAGAACTCCTAAAAACCTGACCTCAGTCTGCAGCAGCTTGACCTTTTTGGTATTCAGTTTTAAACCTGCATCATGCAGCAGCTCAAACAATTCTGCAAGCAAAATCAAGTGCAACTCCTCATTCTCCGTACTCAACAAGATATCGTCCACATATTGCAATAAACATTCCGGACGAGAAAATTTCGACAAAACGTTCGCTAGCGCCTGATGAAAAATGCTTGGCGACATACTAGCCCCCTGAGGAAGCCTACAGCATACATATTGCTGATCCAGGTGGTTGAATGCAAATCTATATTGGCAACTTTGCTCAATCGGTATACTGAAAAAACCATTACTGATATCCAATACTGAGAAATACCTTGCCTTAGCATCCAATCTCGACATCATGTCATGTGTATCAGCTACAATCGGTGCTACATTGGGAGTAAACTTATTGAACATCCTCAAGTCCAACAACATCCGATAGCTACCATCGCTTTTCAGAACACATCACAATGGATTGTTACAGACAGAATTTGCCTTTCGTATCACACCTTGAGCCAACAATTCCTGTATAATCTTAGACATCGGAGCAACTGACTCCGGAGGCAACTTATACTGACGCTGTGGAGGTGGGTCTCGGCCTTCAATTTTGACAACAACATCCTTCATTGTTCCAACCTCATTCCTGTACTGAGCCCATAAAGAAGGAAACCGCTGTACTAACTCAGTCAATACTTCATCACCACCAGTTTCAGGCCACAAATGATCTGCTGACACTACATCGGTCAAACAAATGGTCCCGACATGACTATATTCATTTGGATCAATAACTACCGCCTTACAACCGTTAGAGTCTTTCCAAACTGTTTTGTTACCCAAATCAATAATCCAGCCATGCTTTTCCATAAAATCAGTGCCAATTATATTCTCAGTATCCTGACAACACCAAATATCCATTTTTGTTTTCAAAAAACCAGGTATTTCCAAAGAAACATCCTGCGCTAAAGTCACCTTAGTTCCATTTTTACCACTGAAACCAACAATTGTACATACAGGGGAATCTGGCTTTAAATGTAAATCAACATTTGTGACACTCAATTGCGCACCTGTATCAAGGAGAAATGTTACTTCCTGACCTTCAAGATTTACCTTTAAAAATGGTCGACCACAGCTATCCATTGAAACTCGAGTGACGAATTCCAGTGGATGCAGCCTGGGGACCGGCTTTGCCAGTCAGGAGGATGGAGAAGGGAGAAGAGCAGCAGGTGTCTTGCCCCTTCCATCCAATCCCTGTATGGTCATTTCCCTTATCTGTCTGGTCAGAGGTGCATATGGTGATTGGTTATTTCTGTTGTCAGTATGAGTGGGCGTATATGGTGATTGGTTATTTCTGTTGTCAGTATGAGTGGGCATGTATGAAGGTGGAGGTGCTGAAGATGGGGGAGGTGCACTGGATGTGTTTGGCATCAGTCCATTTTCCTTACCCAGCCTTTCCTCAGCTCCCGCCCTCAGGAATTTCTTGCATTACCACTTCAGATGTCCGGGTTGGCCGCAGAAAAAGCAGTGAATTGTGCTCTTTCTGTTACCCCCCCTGAATTCTTGTTTTTAGAATTCAACACCGGTCTTTTGTTGTTTTTGATCTGTTTTTCCTGGGATACTAATGTGTCAGTGTTCCCTTCTATCATGGCTATTTTTGATTTTACCTGATTTTGCTTCATTCGTCTACGTATTCTATCAATAAATGATGTGGCCTCTTGTAGACTTTCCATTCTAGAAGCTATTTCGAATGAAGCAGGGTCCAAATATTTAAACTTTTTAACAAAGGCCTTGATCATGGAAGGCGGTTCTTGATCAGATCCGATTTCCATTATCAAACGATATCCTTGTTCGAATTTGACTAAGAAGACAAATGGATCCTCCTGTATGTGTGTCTTAAGGTTTTCTAACAATTCGACTGTTGGGGTAGACTCTCCTGTGGTAAAGAGAATTAACTGTCTCAGCCTATCTTCCTTTGTGTCATGGATCAGGTCATCGTGTTCGTTTGGCCTAGGTGTTGCTTGTAACCTTTTTGCCATGTGGGAGGGAAGCCATACCCTATAAATCTTGTTTCTCTGTTCATTTGTTAAATTATATTTATCCGAATGTGACTCAAAAATGTCCGCATTATGGAAGGCGTCCATTTTATCATCATATTTGGGTATGTCTTTAATGATTTTCATTAATTGGTCATGGATTTTAATGTTAAGACGGGCGGCCTTATCATGTAACTTCTTTTTCCGAAGTTCCTCCTCATTCAGAGTCTCGTCCTCGGCCGTATTCAGCCCGTCCGGGATGTCTGAACCTGAGCCAGGTGATTGGGAAGCATCTGTCTTGTTCTATCTCGTATTAACAGATACATATTTAATATCTTTCCGTAGTTTTGATATTAAATCTGCTCTTGTTTCCAACTGATCCTCCAGATGCTCGATATGTTCTGCTAATATCGAACAATTTGGACAATCTGTTGTTTCTGCATCTGTGACGTGTGTGTCTGTTGTATTGGGCGTGTCTGTTGTTATGGGTGTGTCAGTCACCATGCAGATAGTGTGTGCATATGGCTGAGCCCCACCCACCATGGAGTTGTAAGTGTATACCATACCCAATACATTCTGTATCTTTTTCTGTAACCGTTTCACAGTAAAAAACTTCTTATCTAACTTAGTATTCTCAAGTTCACATTGCCGGTACAAATTTGACCATAACTGTGCGTCACTATGTGTATGGTCAAAAGAATACACTACATTGCTGTTACTAGAATAATGATGAATAAAATCCATTTCTCACCAATATGTGATGCTTGTCCTCGAATGGCTCCAATCGTCTATGGATGGATGGTCCTGGAATGGAAGTCCTCAGATGTCCGTCAAGGCTTTGACACATACAACCTCCGTGCAGCTTGTCACACTAAACCTCTCTTAGGTTCGTGATATGGACACCGTGTATCGTCTTTTGCCTGCAGCTTGGACAGAGATTACTCACAAAACTCACAGACCCCCTTCTCGGACAAAGGGCAGGGAATGACGTGAGAAAAAAAGAGTCCTACTGCAAGAATAGGCAGTGTGAAAAAAATCACCTCGCACAGAAAACAGCTGTGCCGCTCAATCATTCAGGCTGATGCTCGCCAAATATGTTAAAAACTGGGTTTAGGGCGACAAATGCAAAGCCAGTATATAATGATTGGAGCGAAAATAGGTGCAAAAACATATTATGGATTTATTCAGATAAGAGTTTGAAGTTACAGTCATTAGAGAAAAGTAACTGTCTTGGCTTGAGTTAATAGATGGATAGACAGATAAGCAGAGAGAAAAAATAACAGTTCATTTGTCTTACATCGCTGTGGTGTGTGTAAGCCATCTCTCTCTCTGGATGGTCTGGTCGGGTTTGGTGAGTCCGTCTTTCTCCTCCCTCCTTCTGCCTCCCCCTTTGAAGTGTGGGCTTCTTTTATAACCCAAACCCCACCTCCTGATTGTCCTTATCTCTTTACATGGTATTACAAGAAGTAACTATCCTTATTTTAGTTGAGCATTATGTCATGTCACGTGGTTCGTTTTGCCCGCGAAATAAATGACTTGCGCAGTAGAGACTTGTAACTAGACCACTTACATAGAATGTAAAACATATATAACTCCTTTGAAGCTCGCTGAACTCTGACCTTAGTGTAACAGAAAGAAGTCTCTCAAAGCTTATTTCAGTTCTAGCCCAAATTCCAAACAGAATATAGCCCTTCTTTGACAGCTTTGATGAACAATGGCAGATGGCTTTGGTTTCACCTTGTCAAACCCTTGGTTAGCATTTTCCAACTTACAGACATCCTTAAAGGCGATGGGCAAAATATACATACATTATATGAATGCATGTAATCCAGCTTATGAATCAATCTCCATAAACTCACTATTTTACAGATACTGGTTGCTGTGGTTCCCTACGGTTATTCCTTGCCCCACTGTGGAACAGCAACTAGGTATGTGGTCCTTTATTCATGGGGAGAGAGGTGTGTTTTTATATATGTATTTCTAAATGTATCCCTCTGTCCATACAGGATTTATTTTGGGTACTTGTACTTCTCTGATATCGGTGGCTGCATAAGCATTACATGGCCGTTGGTAAATAGGTTACCAGTCGAAGATATTTACTTTGGCTGATGTATATTAGGTATCGCTGTACTGTTCTATGTGCTATGATACATCCAGCAGGTTGTTTTCTCTACCTGGTGCTAATTGAAGTCTCTGTATTACTGTGTGTTTTTACAGTGCAATTGTTCCTACTATGGACTAGATGTATTTAGCCACACCCCACAGTCCTTATTCTGAGCAACGTAACGTATATTCCAGGGTGGATTAGGCACAAATATCCCAGGTATTTTAATACTGGTGTTTGAACATATAGTACCCACTAGGGTATGTGTCCTGAAATGCTTAAAACAGTACATAAATTTGTGTTTAACTCTTTATCAGGGTCCAGTTCTGATTGTGCATATTATTAATCCATGAGTAAGACAGGAACCTCTACTTAGAAAGGTACTGTCTGCAGCATGCATGGTTCTTATTTTATAAAAACTGGCGTTGCTTCGGCTGATAATGTGTTTATCTGTATAGGTGAATAAGTCATCCTGACAAGCCCCATGATAGACCAGCTGAGTAGGCAGCTTATTATCATCCTATACCCCTCTGAAGTGAACAATATTTACCACTGCTGGTTAGTATTGGTGTTCATTATCAGTACCTACATTTGTTATTTCATTGGATCATTGGATGTTGTCACTAATATAGGTTTAATTTGTTATGTTTGTCACAGATTTGTTCAAAATTGGATACTTCTTTCAAGAACATGTTGAAAAGCCCCTGATGAGCCCCTGAATATTGACAAGGGCGAAACGCGTCGGGCATTTCTTGAACAAGTTTATATATGGAATATGAACTATGTCTCTATTTGACAAATTGTATTGTGGTTATAATTAATGTGACTCTTATTTCTAACATTTATACTGAGCACATGGACTCATAAATATATGACGACTTCCCTAGGCCCCATACCCTCACTCACCCAAGTGGTGATACAGACAAATTAGCTACTGTGGACTGAGCACCTCTTCCTCACTGTGGTGTTACTACTTTAGGGGTTGATTCTATCTAATAGGGGTTACATCTTACCCGTTAGGGAGGGCCTTACTCAGGGTTAGCCGTCGTGGAACGGGGGCGTCTTCACATTAGGACGCCGACCCCCGTCGTTGAGGAAGGGCTAGGTCAGGGAAGTTCTTTCTTCCTCCCTTTCTCAAACCTCCAATTTTAAATACATGTTTGTATGTGATTTTGATTAATAAAATTCTATATAATTTTTAAAGTAGTTAGACTCTGGTTTTGAATAACAAGGCGCACCTCTACCCAACGGCAGAGCGGTAGGATCCTGTTCGTGACGCCAAGTTGTCGCGGGCGGAGGAGGGGACGCTGCGCTCTCCCACTGCTCGGGTCCGGCCGCTGCTGCTGCTGCTGCGGCTGCCGCTGCTCGGTGGTGGTTCGAGCGGTGGGCCGGATCCCGGGGACTCGAGCGGCGCTCCTCGCCCGTGAGTGAAAAGGGGATTTGATTGTGGGGATTTATTGTTATTGTCCGTGACGCCACCCACGGTTGTGGTGATATTGGTGACACCACCGCTGCTCTAGACGGGGATCCCGGGGGCGGTGACAGGGAGCAGCTTTGTTGTTAGTTCTCCCCTTCGTGGGTAGGGGGTTGGTTGTCCCGGGGCCTGGTGATGGGGTAGGGATGGATGGCAGGCGGGTTACGGGGCCTGGTGAGGTGCAGGGTCACAGGGGCAGCGCTGTGCCGCACGGCGCGGTGGTACTCACTCAGCCTAATGATGAGGACACAGTTCTCGGTAAAACACTCGGCTGGATGGACGGGTCTCACAGAAGGCTGCGGTGTTGTTTCTCCCGGCAGGTTGATGGTGACTGCCTTTCCCTGCACCTATGTACGGTTGATGGTTCCGATGGGTTCCCACCGGTAACCCACTCCCCAGCTTGGATGTGGGCTGGAGGAGCCCCTTTTTGCCCGCAGGCTCTGGCCCTGAGAAACGGTTGCCTTGACGGTGGCGGTGTCTCCCTCTGTTGGTTGGACTGTTGCCTTCTGTCGGGACTTGGCTGTTTGGAAACTCAGGAGGTCCCCTTCACTAACGGATTCAGCAAATTCACGGCGACTCCTAGCCTTGCTGGGGTCCGTAAGCCCCTGCCAGATGGTGCTGACTTCTCTTCGTGTACCGGTCCGGTACCGCCGGGCCACCGCCCGTCCACAGTCCTTACGGTAACTCTGATAGGCCACTCCTGCAGACAGTAACCACCGTCTGCCAACCTTGCTGTACCACCCGGGCCACACACCCGGACGCTGTCAGTCAGTTGCTCCACTACTGCACTTTCCTCCTTCCACTTACACTGTCAAAACTTATCTGAGCTCTTTTCCCGCCTCCAGGACTGTGAACTCCTCGGTGGGCGGGACCAACCGTCTGGCCCACCCCCTGGTGTGATCATCAGCCCCTGGAGGAAGGCAACAAGGGTTTTTGTCTGACTTCGGTGTGCCTGACCGGGAGTGTGGGGTGTGTAGGTGTTGTTCTCTGTGGCCCCTGGCTTGTCCAGGGCGCCACACATGCACACTTCCTCTCCCTCTCTCTTTCCCTTCATCTGTGTCGGCGATCTTCGGCTGTTTTCGCCCTCCCTCAGGTCTCTTCCTCAGGTCTCTTACTCCTTGGTCATGCACACTTCATCTCCCTCTCTCTTTCCCTTCATCTGTGTCGGCGATCTTCGGCTGTTTTCGCCCTCCCTCGGGTCTCTTCCTCAGGTCTCTTACTCCTTGGTCATGCACACTTCATCTCCCTCTCTCTTTCCCTTCATCTGTGTCGGCGATCTTCAGCTGTTTTCGCCCTCCCTCGGGTCTCTTCCTCAGGTCTCTTACTCCTTGGTCATGCACACTTCATCTCCCTCTCTCTTTCCCTCCATCTGTGTCGGCGATCTTCGGCTGTTTTCGCCCTCCCTCGGGTCTCTTCCTCAGGTCTCTTACTCCTTGGTCATGCACACATCCTCTCCCTCTTTCTTTCCCTTCATCTGTGTTGGCAATCTTCGGCTGTTTCCACCCTCCCTCAGGTCTGTTACTCCTTGGTCATGCACACTTCATCTCCCTCTCTCTTTCCCTTCATCTGTGTTGGCGATCTTCGGCTGTTTTCGCCCTCCCTCAGGTCTCTTACTCCTTGGTCATGCACACTTCCTCTCCCTCTCTCTGCTCTCACGGCCTGTGGCGTTTCT
Source organism: Anomaloglossus baeobatrachus (assembly GCF_048569485.1). Lineage (NCBI taxonomy): Eukaryota > Metazoa > Chordata > Amphibia > Anura > Aromobatidae > Anomaloglossus > Anomaloglossus baeobatrachus. The sequence goes on from NC_134353.1 coordinate 18,234,211, forward strand.
TGATTTCTCTTCCGGTCATGCACAATCTACCCCTTCTGCCCACTGCTGGACCTGCATCATCTTCCAGACATTTCTTCTCATGCGCTCCTCAAAGGGTCCCACATCGTATATAAGGGTGGTCACCGCTGGATCATTCACTCTTACCCTCATCACAGCCCCCCAAGCTTTAGGACGTTACACGTATAGGCTGAATTTTGCACCATTTAATCTATTTCATCTGTCAGTTTCTCTCGTATTTTATTCATTTTTTTACAGTTCCCTTTTGCCTATTGTTATGTTTCCTATTGTTATTTTCCTTTTTTTGTTTTTTCTTGTCTTTTTTTCTCATTTTCTATTCCTTCACATCCCTCTTTTCATGTTTCTTTCATACAGAAATTTACCATATGCTGCCACAATTCTTTTATATATTTACTTTTTTCTATATTTTTTTTACATTCTATTTTTTATTTTATCATTGTTACTTCTTGTATTTTTTCTTCCAGATTATACAGGGATTACTCTGTAATCTGATATTTTTGTCTATCTACACCCCCTATGATCAGTGTCTCATTTTTACATTACCTGTAACCTGTATTATACTTTTGTTTGCACAGGAGCCTTATGTGGACTGCAGTAATTATTTTCTCCACTAGAGGCGCTTTGTATTTTCTTAATTTTAGGGATGACTGAACTTTTGTCCTAATTTTTTTCTATGAAACATTCATTTTGTTTTTCTTGTCTGTATATTACATGCAGATACCCATGATAAAGGCAACAAACAAAACTTTGGGACTTTTCTGTTATCCTCTTGTGCCGGTGTAAAGTACATTTATCCAGTTAACACAAATATTTCAGCTGTCATATTTCCAGTACTGAAGGTTTTTTAATTTTTTGTTATACGCGGGGGGTGAGGGGCCGGATGTTATACACCGGGGGTGAGGGGCCGGATGTTATACATTGGGGGGTGAGGAGCTGGATGTTATACACCGGGGGGGGGTGAGGAGATGGATGTTATACATTGGGGGTGAGGGGCTGGATGTTATACACTGGGGGGTGAGGGGCTGGATGTTATTCACCGGGGGTGAGGGGCTGTATGTTATACACCGGGCGTGAGGGGCTGGATGTTATACATTGGGGTGAGGAGATGGATGTTATACATTGGGGGTGAGGGGCTGGATGTTATACACTGGGGGGTGAGGGGCCAGATGTTATACACCAGGGGTGAGGTGCTGTATGTTATACACCGGGCGTGAGGGGCTGGATGTTATACATTGGGGGGTGAGGGGCCGGATGTTATACATTGGGGGGTGAGGGGATGGATGTTATACACCGGGGGTGAGGGGCCAGATGTTATACACCGGGGGTGAGGGGCCGGATGTTATACACTGGGGGGTGAGGGGCCGGATGTTATAAACCAGGGGGTGAGGGGATGGATGTTATACACCAGGGGGTGAGGGGATGGATGTTATACACTGGGGGGTGAGGGGCCAGATGTTATACACCGTGGGTGAGGGGCCAGATGTTATACACTGGGGATGAGGGGCCAGATGTTATACACCGGGGGTGAGGGGCCAGATGTTATACACTGGGGGGTGAGGGGCCGGATGTTATACACCGGGTGTGAGGGGCTGGATGTTATACACCGGGCTTGAGGGGCTGGATGTTATACATTGGGGGGTGAGGGGCTGGATGTTATACATTGGGGGGTGAGGGATGGATGTTATACACCAGGGGTGAGGGGCCGGATGTTATACACTGGGGGGTGAGGGGCCAGATGTTATACACTGGGGGTGAGGGGCTGGATGTTATACACCGGGCTTGAGGGGCTGGATGTTATACATTGGAGGGTGAGGGGCTGGATGTTATACATTGGGGGGTGAGGGATGGATGTTATACACCAGGGGTGAGGGGATGGATGTTATACATTGGGGGGTGAGGGGCCGGATGTTATACATTGGGGGGTGAGGGGCCGGATGTTATACACTGGGGGTGAGGGGAAGGATGTTATACACTGGGGTGTGAGGGGCCGGATGTTATACACTGGGGGTGAGGAGATGGATGTTATACACTGGGGGGTGAGGGGCCGGATGTTATACACTGGGGGTGAGGGGATGGATGTTATACACCGGGGTGAGGGGCTGGATGTTATACATTGGGGGGTGAGGGGCTGGATGTTATACACCGGGGTGAAGGGCTGAATGTTATACACCGGGGTGAGGGGCTGGATGCTATACACCGGGGGTGAGGGTTTGGATGTTATACACTGGGGGTGAGGGGATGGATGTTATACACTGGGGGGTGAGGGGCTGGATGTTATACATTAGAGGGTGAGGGACTGGATGTTATACACCGGGGTGAGGGGCCAGATGTTATACACCGGGGGTGAGGGGCCGGATGTTATACACTGGAGGGTGATGGGGCCGGATGTTATACACCGGGGGTGAGGGGCCGGATGTTATACACCGGGGGTGAGGGGCTGGATGTTATACATTAGAGGGTGAGGGGCTGGATGTTATACACCGGGGTGAGGGGCCGGATGTTATACACCGGGGGTGAGGGGCTGGATCTTATACATTGGGGGGTGAGGGGCTGGAGGGGGGGGGCGGATGTTATACATTGGGGGGTGAGGGGCTGGATGTTATACACCGGGGGTGAGGGGCTGGATGTTATACATTGGGGGGTGAGGGGATGGATGTTATTTATACACTGGGGGTGAGGGGCTGGATGTTATACACCGCGGGTGAGGGGCTGGATGTTATACACCGGGGGTGAGGGGCTGGATCTTATACATTGGGGGGTGAGGGGCTGGATGTTATACACCGGGGTTAGTGGCTGGATGTTATACACTGGGGTTGAGGGGATGGATGTTATACACCGGGGGTGAGGGGATGGATGTTAGACACTGGGGGTGAGGGGATGGATGTTATACACCGGGGGTGAGGGGCTGGATGTTATACACCGGGGGGTGAAGGGCTGGATGTTATACACTGGGGGGTGAGGGGCCGGATGTTATACACTGGGGGGTGAGGGGCTGGATGTTATACACTGGGGGGTGAGGGATCGGATGTTATACACTGGGGGGTGAGGGGCTGGATGTTATACATTGAGGGGTGAGGGGCTGGATGTTATACACCGGGGGTGATGGGATGGATGTTATACACCGGGGGTGAGGGGCTGGATGTTATACATTAGAGGGTGAGGGGCTGGATGTTATACACCGGGGTGAGGGGCCGGATGTTATACACCGGGGGTGAGGGGCTGGATCTTATACATTGGGGGGTGAGGGGCTGGAGGGGGGGGCGGATGTTATACATTGGGGGGTGAGGGGCTGGATGTTATACACCGGGGGTGAGGGGCTGGATGTTATACACTGGGGGGGTGAGGGGATGGATGTTATTTATACACTGGGGGGTGAGGGGTTGGATGTTATACACCGCGGGTAAGGGGCTGGATATTATACACCGGGGGTGAGGGGATGGATGTTATAAACCGGGGGTGAGGGGATAAATGTTATACACTGGGGGTGAGGGGCCAGATGTTATACACGGGGGGTGAGGGGCTGGATGTTATACACTGGGGGGTGAGGGGCCAGATGTTATACACGGGGGGTGAGGGGCTGGATGTTATACACGGGGGGTGAGGGGCTGGATGTTATACACTGGGGGATGAGGGGCCGAATGTTATACAACAAGAGATGAGGGGCCAGATGTTATACACCGGGGGGTGAGGGGACAGATGTTATACTATGTGGGGCACATACTGTATGTAGGAAGCTATGGAGGGCTCATACTGTATATAGGAGGCTATGTGGGGGCTCACACTGTATATAGAGGGGCTAGGTGGGGGCTCATACTGTATATAGGGGCTATGTGAGGTTCCTGCTGTATATAGGGGACTATATGGGGGCTCATGCTGTATATAGGGGGCTATGTGGGGGCTCATACTATATATATAGGAGGCTATGTAGGGGCTCATACTATATATAGGAGGCTATATGGGGCTCACACTGTATATAGGAGGCTATGTGGGGGCTCATGCTGTATATAGGAGGCGATGTGGGGGCTCATACTGTATATAGGAGGCTAAGTGGGGGCTCACACTGTATATAGAGGGGCTAGGTGGGGGCTCATACTGTATATAGGGGCTATGTGAGGTTCCTGCTGTATATAGGGGACTATATGGGGGCTCATGCTGTATATAAGGGGCTATGTAGGGGCTCACACTGTATATAGGAGGCTATGTGGGAGCTCATGCTGTATATAGGAGGCTATGTGGGAGCTCATGCTGTATATAGGAGGCTATGTGGGGGCTCATGCTGTATATAGGAGGCTATGTGGGAGCTCATGCTGTATATAGGAGGCTATGTGGGAGCTCATGCTGTATATAGGAGGCTATGTGGGGGCTCATGCTGTATATAGGAAGCTATGTGGGAGCTCATGCTGTATATAGGAGGCTATGTGGGAGCTCATGCTGTATATAGGAGGCTATGTGGGGGCTCATGCTGTATATAGGAGGCTATGTGGGAGCTCATGCTGTATATAGGAGGCTATGTGGGGGCTCATGCTGTATATAGGAGGCTATGTGGGGGCTCATGCTGTATATAGGAGGCTATGTGGGGGCTCATGCTGTATATAGGAGGCTATGTGGGGGCTAATGCTGTATATAACAGGCTATGTGGGGGGCTCATACTGTATATTGGGGGGTGTCAGCATACTTAAAGGGATTTTCCATGAACAAGTAAATTTTAAAGTTGATTTTAATTAATAAATCTTGGAACCTGTTGTATCTGTGATAGTGCCTGGGGCGATAGTCAGGGGCCAGAGGCTCTCCCACGAGGGTAGTGGTGTTGGCTGGGTGTGCTGATTTCTCTGGTGGGAGTCATACCTTTCAGCAGGCCGCATATTAATGTTGGCGATCCAGGACCAATTCACAGTGAAGACAGAGGTAAACATCTCTTTTCTAAAAGTTCCTTAAGTTCAACAAATGAAAGGACACATGTGAGATTTTCGGCACATTTTCATGGCATAGCTTCAGATGCACAGCAGCATAGTCCCTGATGGTCACCTCTCCTGTCAGCATTCTCCTCCTTATATCAGAAAAGCTCCAGGGGGTTGGTTCCTTATGGCAGGGATTGAGCAACACACTCTCAGACACTTCCAAACAAATGTCTTTTCTCTGGAGAGTGGGGTAGGGAGTACGGGGTACTCCATCGTTCCAGCGAAGAGCTCTAAGTTTACAGTCACCAGCAAGGGTTTCTCATGGGAAGGGTGTTCTCTGTCACACACCAGTGATGGTATGTCATGGGTGTGCCATGTTCTGGTGTCACCTCTGGGGGACCCTGCTCTAGTGGCATGGTGCGCCCTTTTCCCAGCTCTAGTGGCATGGTGCCCCCCTTACCCTGTTCTAGTGGCATGGTGCGCCCCTTACCCTGCTCTAGTGGCATGGTGCACTCCTTACCCTGCTCTAGTGGCATGGTGCACCCCTTACCCTGCTCTAGTGGCATGGTGCACCCCTTACCCTGCTCTAGTGGCATGGTGCACCCCTTACCCTTACGTAAGGGGGCCTCAGCGCTTAATCAGTCACAGACCTTCTGTATAGCACACTTGATTGTTCTCTACCACATGTACTTTTCCTTTTATGCTGATAGAGTTAAGGACCCTTTCCCTGCTGGCTGAGTATTCTGTAAGCCTTCAGTTCAGCTGCAGGTTGTTATTACCTCTCAGTTCTGCTATATATACCCACCCCTGGCTTCACTCCATGCCTGATATATAATCTCTATTTCTGACCATGGTGGTGGAGCTCATTTCTGCTAGTAGAGGTGTCGTTCCTTTAGCAGCTTCACAGCTTCCAACTGGAGAGATCTTGTCATGTCATACCTGTTGCCTTGGCTGAATTACCTGTGTATTTCATTGCTCTCCTGCTCCTTTACTCCCTTGAGTGAAGGGTGGGAAATTTAGGTGAGTCGTATCCAGGAACTTATCAAGGTATGAGACCTAAGCATCTCCACCTTCGGAGATACTTCTGAGCACAGGGATTAGCCTAGCGACCCGTAGCTTGAGGGACAGCTCAGGTGCACAGTATCACTTCTATCTTACCGTCACTTACGCGTTATTATATCATTCCCACATTTTGTGCAGGATGTTTTCATGATTCCTCTTGACACTCTTGCAGATCAGTCGCAGATTCTGTCTTTAGATCTTACAGATCTGATTTTTTTTTTGCACCAGCTGCCCTCAGGTCTGGCAGCCAGCTATAAAGAACCTGACCCTAAGGTGGCGCTCCTGGCCAGGTTTTCTTGGGAACGTGCTAATTTGTAGCTTTCATGAAGCTTGTGAGCTCTATTTTAAGCTTCATCCTCACTCATTTGGTTGTGAGGAACAATGGGTTGGGATTGTCATCTCCCTGTTATAAGGTGGCCCTCAATCTTAAGCTTTTTCTATTCCATCTGACTCACAGTCACTCGAGAAGGTCGATGTATTTTTTGTGGCTATACGCCTCGTTTATGATGACCCTGATCACATTTCCCCTGCTGAATATAAGCTCCATAAGCTCCAGCAGAGGGACAAGCCGACAGAGGAATTTTGCTCAGAGTTCTGTAGATGGACCACTAACACCAGGATTGGTTTTGGGCCATGCCTGAAGAAGCCATTTTGGTCAGGGCCTGTCAGAAAGGCTGAAAAACGCACTAAAAATATATGAATCTCCTGAGTCATTACAGGCCACTATGGCCTAAGCCATAAGGATTGATAGACGCCTCAGAGATAGACCTGCTATGACCACAACGTCTGCTGTTACCACCTAAGGCTGATGTTCCTCCTGCATGCACTGATGAACCCATGTAGTTAGGGGGGCATCTCCTCAGTCTGGGCTCCTTGCGGTTATCCGTAAAATGGGGGGGTTTATGTGGTTGTAGGGGGTCATTTTATTGGGGTCTGTCCTTCTGTACCTAAACAAAAGAGATCATCAGAAAATTTCTGACCCCAGGTTGTGTGGTGGATTACAACCTAGATGTACATCTCAGTTCATCTTACCCAATGAAGTTGTTTTTGGTACGAAAACTGAGACCAATTCTGTCCTTTTGGATAGGGGGCTGGGGTCCAATATGATGGATTCTCGATTTGTTTGGACCTAATGTCTTTTCTGTACTGTGCTGGCGAGGTCCATCCCCGTATTTGCTATCGACTCTACCTCTTGGTCTGGGAAGTCTTATGCAAATCCGGCATGATGTGAACCTTCACATAGGGGCTGTTCACAAGGAGCTCCTTTCCTTCTATGTCTTGGAAGGTCTCCCTACTTCCATTATATTGGGCCTTCTCTGGTTGGTTATGCACAATCCAGTTATTGACTTGCCGTCGAGGGAGATAGTTAAGTGGATTGATTTCTGTAAGGAAAATTAGCTCAGTATGACTATCTACAATTAAACCGTATCCTTTTTGTCTGCCTGACTTCATGGATGTATTCTCGGAAAAGGGGTTCCATGAACTGCCTCATCATCATGCATATGAGTTGCCAATAACTTGCTCCCAGTCTTTCAGCCCCATGAAAAGCAAGCTCTGAAAGATTATATTTGAGAGAACCTTGCTAAGGGACACATTAGATCCTCCTCTTCTCCCATGCTGACGAGGTTCTTCTTTGTTAAGAAGAAAGAAGATGGAGGTCTGCATCCTTATTTGGATTTTAATAAATTAAATTGTATACCTATCCATGGCCCTTACCCTCTCCCACTCATTCCTGACTTATTTAATCAGATTGTTGGAGCTAAGTGGTTCTCCAAATTGGATCTCAGGGGAACCTATAATCTCATTACAATCAGAGAGGAGGATGAGTGGAAAACGGCTTTTAATACTACTGAAGGGCATTATGAAAATCTTGTCATTTGTTTTAGGCGGGCTTTGCACACTACGACATCGCAGGTGCGATGTCGGTGGGGTCAAATCGAAAGTGACGCACATCCGGCGTCACTTGCGATGTCGTAGTGTGTAAATCCTAGATGATACGATGAACGAGCGCAAAATCGTCGTCATCGTATCATCGCTGCAGCCTCCGACATTTCCATAATGCCGGGGGAGCGACAGGTACGATGTAGTTCCTCGTTCCTGCGGCCGCACACATCGCTGTGTGTGAAGCCGCAGGAGCGAGGAACTTCACCTTACCTGCCTCCCGGCTGCAATGAGAAGGACGGAGGTGGGCGGGATGTTTACATCCTGCTCATCTCCGCCCCTCCACTTCAATTGGCCGCCTGCCGTGTGACGTCACTGTGACGCCGCACGACCCGCCCCCTAAGGAAGGAGGCGGGACGCCGGCCAGATGGACGTCGCACGGCAGGTATGTGCGTGTAAAGCTGCCGTAGCGATAATAATCGCTACGGCAGCTTTCACTATATATCGAACGTGCGACGGGGGGCGGGACTATCGCTGCAGCATCGGTAACACATTGTTACCGATGTTGCAACGTGCAAAGCCCGCCTTAGTCTGACTAATGACCCCACCGTTTTTCAGATTGTTATCAATACCATTTTTCGCCTCCCTGGTGGGTAGGTTTGTGGTGGTATACCTCAATGATATCTTTATCTACTCACCCGATCGTTTGACCCATCAGATACACGTCAGGCAGGTGTTGTAGATATTACAAGATTATAAACTGTATGCCAAACTGTGAAAAAATTTATTCGCCATTCAGGAGGTTAAATATTTGGTTTTCCTGGTGTCATCTGTGGGTTTCTAGATGGATCAAGATAAGGTCCGCACAGTTCTGAAAATGGGATCCTCCAGAAAATTTTAAACCATTACAATGCTTTCTGTGGTTTGCCAATTATTATTGGAAGTTCATCTGGATCTTCTCTTCAATTGTCAAACCTCTCACTGATATGACAAAAAAATTTACAGACTTTTCTAGGTAGTCCAACCCTGCTCGCCGGGCATTTTCTTCCTTGAAGAAATTTTTTGCCATGTCCCCTGTTCTCACTGAAGCTGATGTTTCTCAACCATTCATTGCTGAGATTTATGCCTCGAAATAGTGGTTGGGGCTGTGTGGTTTCAGGGAGTCATCCCTTAGTAAGTGGCATTCATGAGGCTTTTTTCTAAAAAATTATCGCCGGACGAAAAGAACTGATATTCGCAATAGAGAACTTTTAGCCATTAAGCTCACTTTTGAGGAGTGGCGTCAGTTTTTGGAGGGGACGGTTTACCCTGTCACAGTGATTACCGATTATAAAAATCTGCTATACCTCTAATCTGCTAAACGTCTTAATCCTAGGCAAACCAGGTGGTCTTTGTCTTTTACCACGTTTAATTTTAGCTGCCTGGGGTGCTGCTGGTTTGTCCCAGAGTTTCCTGGGGAAGGTAATTCTGAAGACTCTGTTCCTAATTTATAAGAAGAGGTGTTCGTCTCCTCTGTGTACTCTGAGCTTGAGGGTGAGGTATTGAAGGCTCAGGAGGATGCCCCTGCTGCCTATCCTTAAAGTAAATTATTTGTGCCTCAAGGTTTTAGGGGAGCATCATAACTCGGTGTTTGCGGGTCACCAAGTTAGTAAAGCAACCTTGGACCTTATTTCTCATTATTTTTGGTAGCCAAGGTTGCATCGGGATGTGGTTAATTTAGTGTCTGCCTCTAAAGTTTGTGTGCGTTCTCAGACCCCGCAGACTCATTCATCCGGGTCCTACCACTGACTATACTTGACAGAACATGGACTCAATCATCCATGGATCTTATTACTTATCTTCCCTTATCCTCTGGAATGATTGTGATTTTTATAGTAGTGGATTGGTTTAGTAAAATGGTGTACATCTTTGCCTTACCCGCTTTTCCTAAATCTAAAACTTTAGCTCAAGTGTTTGTCACCGAGATCGTGAAGCTTCACTGGGTTCTCTCCGACGTGTTGTCAGATCACGGGACCTAGTTTGTATCTACATTTTGGAAAGCGTTTTGTTCTCGTCTGGGGGTACATGTATCCTTTTCCTCAGGATTTCTTCCTCAATCTAATGGTCAGACTGAGCGACTAAACCAAAGGCTGGAGACATACCTTAAGTGTTTTGTGGGACAGATCAACTTAATTACCTTTTGGCTGAGTTTGCGCTAAACAACCATCACAATGGGTCCTGTGTTAGGCCACCATTTTTTGGTCCATGCGGCTTCACCCTGAGTTCTGTGCTTTCAGTAGAGAGGGTTCTTTTGAAGTTATTGGAGAGGAACGCTTTTCTTCGTTGCTCTCTCCTGTATGGCAAGGGATGCAGAACAACCTAATAGGTAACTGTCACGCTCCCCGGGTCCTCACCCCCGCTCCCCGGCTCACCTGCCACGCTGCCCGCTCCTCAGCCCCCGGATTCCGTCCGTCCCAGGCCCCCTGGTCCCCGATCCCGGCGCCCGACGGCTTCCCAGGACCTGGCCGGCTCCCCTGCGTCCTCCCCTCAGCCTCCTTCCCTGGCTTCTGGCACCCGGGCGGCGCGCATGCGCGTTAGGGCGCGCGCGCGGTCACTGACCCTTTCTTAAAGGGCCAGCGTCCATTAACAGGAAATGAGGTTGAACAGGTACTGGGTATAAAGGGGGTTAGTGTCCAAGGGGGCGGGGCCTGATCTTCGTGTTCCCTGAGCTAGGAGTCAGGTCTCCTGGTGTTTATGTGCCTGTACTCACCTATCTCTCTTTGTAGAGCCGTACCTGCCTCGCCATCCCGTCTGCCGTATCCTGAACCCCGCACACTGTCCGTCTGCCATCTGACAGTCCGTACCATCTCGGATCCCTGCGGTGACCCGTCATCTCGCTCCTGAGGTTCCGGACCCCGCCTGATATCATCTCGGCTTCCGAACCTGAGCTACGTCACCAGGACTACCATCTGTGACACCGTGGTCCCAGGGACTCCTCCGCTGCCTTCACTTGCACGGACTGTTCTGCTGCCCATCAGTGCTTCAGCTGCCGGACTCCCTACCACCATCTTAAGAGTTCGGTCCAGTGGATCCACCTCCTGGGTCGGCCCGACCGCCCGGCCGTGACAGTAAGATCAGGCCATGGATCCCGCTGCAGCACTAGCGGCCTTGCAAGAGGAACTCCGACGTCAGCATGAAGTCCAGACCCGCATGTTGCAATTTATGACCTCCGTGGACACCCGCCTGTACACGTTACAAGCATCAATGACGCCTGCGGCACCCAGGTCCCCAGCTATGCAAGCCATGGCTCCCGCACCAGTGGCAGCCTCTTCAGATGCTTCCCGTCTCCGTTTGGCGTCACCACCTCGTTATGCTGGAGATCCCAAGACCTGCAGGGGCTTCATAAACCAGTGTTCCCTTCATTTCACGCAGCTGCCACATCTGTTCGCCTCTGACCAAGCCAAGGTCGCCTTTATAATGTCTCATCTGGAGGGCGAGGCGCTGGCGTGGATGAACCCCTTGTGGGAGAAGGAGGACCCCATGACCAAGAACCTTCAAGAGTTCCTGCAGGCCTTTCGCAGCACCTTCGACGAGCCGGGACGCGCCTCTGCGTCTGCTTCATCCCTCCTCCGCCTACGTCAAGGAACACTGACGGTGGGTCAATATGCCATCCGTTTCCGTACTTTGGCTTCTGAACTCGGGTGGAATAATGAGGCCCTGACAGCCGCCTTCTGGGAAGGACTCTCGAGTCGCATCAAGGATGAGTTGGCGGGTCGTGACGTGCCCTCCACCCTAGATGCCCTGATTGCCCTAGCCACTCGAGTGGACATTCGTTTCCAGGAACGCTCCAAAGAGCTGTATCGTGAGAGACGTGCAGTACGGCACTCCCCTCCTCCACAGAAGTCCTCTGTGCCTCACTCTTCAACAGCTGGGATTCCTGTCCACGAGCCCATGCAGGTTGACCGAGTACGACAGTCTGACCAACGTAGAGCAGAGCGGCTCGCCAAAGGCCTCTGCTTTTACTGCGGAGAGGGCACACATCTCTTACGCTCCTGTCCGGAAAGGCCGGGAAACTCCAAAGCCTAGGGTTGGTAGGAGAGGCCACCCTAGGTGCTGGGACTCTCTCAGACCCAGTTATGTGGACGGTACAAGTGTCAACAGGAGAGACGCGCTTCACGGCTGAGGCATACCTCGACTCCGGAGCAGCAGGCAATTTTATCCAGCAGGCCACGGTGGACAAGTACCAGCTGCCTGTTACTCCACTCGATAAGCCCCTAATGATTGCCTCGGTGGATGGGAGACCCCTCTCTGATACCATCTCCTGGATCACCAAGCCGGTGGAATTGCGTATAGGTGCTCTGCACACCGAGAACATCGCTCTCTACGTCCTTCCACACATGTCCCATCAAATCCTGCTGGGACTTCCTTGGTTGCGGACACACGAACCATCAGTCAGCTGGGGTACTGGCGAAATCACTCGTTGGGGCTCTGCCTGTCATGAGAGATGTCTAAAGTCCCTACAACCAATCCGACGTCCCCCGGCTCCAGAGAACCTACCGGAACTGCCCTCGGCCTATTGGTCCTTCGCGGACGTTTTTGACAAGAAGGAGTCTGAGGTACTTCCACCACACCGTCCCTACGATTGCGCCATCGACCTGCTCCCAGGAACAACACCACCTCGAGGACGGATATATCCGTTGTCTCCAGCGGAAACCAGGGCCATGTCCACATACATCACGGAAAGCCTGGCAAAGGGATTCATCCGGAGATCCTCCTCTCCTGCGGGAGCAGGCTTCTTCTTCGTTAAGAAGAAAGAGGGTGACCTACGCCCATGCATTGACTACCGGGGCTTGAATCAGATCACCATAAAAAACAAGTACCCCCTACCGCTCATCCCCGAATTGTTCGACCGGCTCAGAGGAGCCCGTGTGTTCACCAAACTGGATCTTCGGGGTGCCTACAACCTAGTTCGTATCCGCTCTGGGGACGAATGGAAGACCGCATTTAATACTCGCGACGGGCACTACGAATACTGCGTGATGCCCTTCGGTCTGTGTAACGCTCCTGCCGTATTCCAAGAACTGGTGAACGACATATTCCGGGACCTCCTCTACCTCTGTGTAGTAGTTTATCTGGATGACATCCTTGTCTTCTCTCCGGACCTCCAGACCCACAGAGAGAACGTAAAGCTGGTTCTACAAAGACTGAGAGAGAATCGTCTCTACGCCAAATATGAGAAGTGCGTCTTTGAGCAGTCTTCTCTCCCTTTCCTGGGATACATCATCTCGGGTACTGGGTTGCAGATGGATCCAAAGAAGGTCTCCTCCATACTCAACTGGCCTCCTCCTTCTGGACTGAAGGCAATCCAACGGTTCCTGGGATTCGCCAACTACTACCGCCAGTTTATCCCGCACTTCTCCGCCCTGACTGCCCCTCTCTCCGCTTTGACCAAAAAGGAGGCTAAACCAAAGGACTGGTCACCTGCGGCCGACGCCGCGTTTTGCTCTTTGAAGCGAGCTTTCGCCTCCTCTCCTGTACTCCACCGACCGGAGTTAAACCGCCAGTTCACCTTGGAGGTGGATGCCTCCTCCTCAGGAGCCGGAGCAGTGCTCATGCAAAAATCCTCCTCCGGGAAGATGGTGACTTGCGGTTTCTTTTCTAAGAGCTTCTCAGCACCAGAACGGAATTACACCATCGGTGACCGAGAATTATTGGCGGTCAAACTAGCTCTGGAGGAGTGGCGCTACCTCCTGGAAGGAGCAGTGTACCCCGTGACCATCTACACGGACCACAAGAACCTGGAATACCTGCGGTCCGCTCAGCGACTGAACCCGCGGCAAGCCAGGTGGTCCTTATTCTTTGCCAGGTTTGACTTCCAGCTCCACTTCCGACCCGCGGACAAGAATATACGCGCCGATGCCTTGTCTAGGTCCCTCATGTCCATGGAGCAGGAGGAAGAGACTACCCAACCTATCATCCCTCCTAGCAAGATTGTTCCGGTGGCTCCCGTCACTCTGGCCCAGATACCACCCGGGAAGACCTATGTCTCGGAGACCGACAGGCAAAAAGTGTTACACTGGGGTCATGCCTCAAAAACAGCCGGCCATGCAGGCCAGAAGAGAACATGGGGTGCGATTGTACGCCATTACTGGTGGCCATCCCTTCGCACTGACGTCGCCGCCTTTGTCTCTGCCTGCTCCTCTTGTGCCAGGAACAAGACGCCCAAACACCTGCCCTATGGCCGTCTTCTGCCTCTACCGATACCCTCAGTTCCCTGGCAACACATTGCGATGGACTTTATTACGGACTTGCCATTATCCTCTGGACACACAGTCATATGGGTCGTGGTGGACCGGTTCTCCAAAATGGCCCACTTCATCCCCATGGCTGGACTGCCCTCTGCTCAGGAACTCGCGGAAGCCTATATCCATCACATCTTCCGCTTGCATGGCTTTCCATCCCACATCGTGTCCGACAGAGGAACTCAGTTCACCTCCCGCTTCTGGAGGGCGCTCTGCAAACACCTGGGAGTAACTCTGGACTTTTCTTCCGCATACCATCCTCAGTCTAATGGCCAAGTGGAGAGGGTCAATCAAATCTTGACATCCTTCTTACGTCACTATGTCAACACCCATCACGACGACTGGTCCACGCTTCTGCCTTGGGCTGAGTTCTCACATAACCACCACATCAGTGAGTCGTCCTCCAAATCTCCCTTCCATGTCGTTTACGGACTTCAGCCCTCCGTTCCATTGCCTATATCCCCTTCTTCGGATGTCCCTGCGGCTGATACTGTAGCCCGTGACTTCGCTACCATTTGGGACTCTGTCAAGGCGTCCCTTGGACGCGCTTCCCAGCGGATGAAGAAACACGCTGACAAAAGGCGTCTAGACCCTCCGTGTTTCTCTCCTGGAGACCTCGTCTGGCTTGCTTCCCAGTACGTCCGCCTGAAGATACCGTCATACAAGCTGGGTCCTCGCTACATTGGGCCGTTTAAAGTCCTCAGCAAGATCAATGAGGTTTCCTACAAGCTACAGCTCCCGGCCACGATGAGGATACCCAACTCATTCCACGTCTCCCTGCTCAAGCCGGTGGTCCTTGGTCCCTTCTCCAATGCTGCCAGTCCGGCCCCTCCACCTATTGCCGATGACGACATCTATGCGGTAAGGGATATCGTGGCCATGAAGACCGTACGAGGTCGGCAGTTCTTCCTGGTGGACTGGGAGGGGTATGGTCCTGAGGATAGGTCTTGGGAGCCCAGGGAGAACGTGGGCACTCCTCTTCTCCGTGCCTTCATGTCCCGGTTGCGGGGTGGGGGGCGTGGGGGGGGGGGGTACTGTCACGCTCCCCGGGTCCTCACCCCCGCTCCCCGGCTCACCTGCCACGCTGCCCGCTCCTCAGCCCCCGGATTCCGTCCGTCCCAGGCCCCCTGGTCCCCGATCCCGGCGCCCGACGGCTTCCCAGGACCTGGCCGGCTCCCCTGCGTCCTCCCCTCAGCCTCCTTCCCTGGCTTCTGGCACCCGGGCGGCGCGCATGCGCGTTAGGGCGCGCGCGCGGTCACTGACCCTTTCTTAAAGGGCCAGCGTCCATTAACAGGAAATGAGGTTGAACAGGTACTGGGTATAAAGGGGGTTAGTGTCCAAGGGGGCGGGGCCTGATCTTCGTGTTCCCTGAGCTAGGAGTCAGGTCTCCTGGTGTTTATGTGCCTGTACTCACCTATCTCTCTTTGTAGAGCCGTACCTGCCTCGCCATCCCGTCTGCCGTATCCTGAACCCCGCACACTGTCCGTCTGCCATCTGACAGTCCGTACCATCTCGGATCCCTGCGGTGACCCGTCATCTCGCTCCTGAGGTTCCGGACCCCGCCTGATATCATCTCGGCTTCCGAACCTGAGCTACGTCACCAGGACTACCATCTGTGACACCGTGGTCCCAGGGACTCCTCCGCTGCCTTCACTTGCACGGACTGTTCTGCTGCCCATCAGTGCTTCAGCTGCCGGACTCCCTACCACCATCTTAAGAGTTCGGTCCAGTGGATCCACCTCCTGGGTCGGCCCGACCGCCCGGCCGTGACAGTAACAGATTCAAAAGTATGGGTGATAAAAGATGTTTATCAGTTTTGGACCTGTGTGTGAATGATTATGTATGGTCATCCACCAGAAATATTAAGTTGAAGATTCCTTCTTGGAAACTAGGTTCTAGGTTCATTGGTCCATACAAGGTGGTCACCTTTATTGACACTGGTTTTTCGTCTAGAGCTGCCGCAAGCACTTAGCATCCATAATGTTTTTCACAGTTCATTACTCAAGAAATATGTTGCGTCTTTGGAGCTATCACCCTTATCATCGCTGCCAGTTATTTTTCATGATAACTTAGAGTGTCAGGTGACAAGAATTATGGATTCACGCTTTGTTTGCTGCTTTCTTCAACAGTTGGTGCACTGAAAGGGTTATGATTCTGAGTAATGGATGTGGGTACTTGCATTGGAAGTGAACACCAGTAGGTTGATATGTTCCTTCCATGCATCTCATTCGGACAAACCTGGTCCTGAGGTCCGTAGGCTCCTCATAGAATGGGGTACTGTAATGAGTGTGCTGTGTCCTGGTGTCAGGAGATCTCAGTGTTTAAACAATGGCAGACCTTTTGTAAAGCTCACTGACTGTTGTCCTACATATGTACTTTTCCTTCTAAGCTGAAGGGGTTAAGGACCCTTTCCCTGGTGAGAATCCTCTTAGCCTTCAATTCAGCTGCATGATTTGATTATCTCTCCCTTCCGCTATATATAACCACCCCTGGCTTCACTCCATGCTGGATATAAAATCTATATTTACTGTATAACTACACTGTGTGCAGAATTATTAGGCAAATGAGTATTTTGATCACATGATACTTTTATACATGCTGTCCTACTGCAAGGTATATAGGCTTGAGAGTCAACTACCAAGTAAATCAGGTGATGTGCATCTCTGTAATGAGGAGGGGTGTGGTGTAATGACATCAACACCCTATATAAGGTGTGCTTAATTATTAGGCAACTTCCTTTCTTTTGGCAAAATGGGTCAGAAGAGAGATTTGACGGGCTCTGAAAAGTCCAAAATTGTGACATGTCTTGCAGAGGGATGCAGCAGTCTTGAAATTGCCAAACTTTTGAATTGTGATCACCAAACAATCAAGCGTTTCATGGCAAATAGCCAACCGGGTCTCAAGAAGCGTGTTGGGCAAAAAAGGCACAAAATAACTGCCCATGAATTGAGGAAAATCAAGCGTGAAGCTGCCAAGATGTCATTTGCCACCTGTTTGGCCATATTTCAGAGTTTCAACGTTACTGGAGTATCATAAAGCACAAGGTGTGCCATAATCAGGGACATGGCCAAAATAAACAAGTGAGATGGGAAAATATTTGGTTTTTATTAAGTTGCCTAATAATGCTGCACAGTAATAACACTAGAAGTCCCAGAGAGGGGTCATTTAACATTTCTACCTTTGGAACCCAGAGACAGGTAGAATGACCTGAAGGATTTTAGCTAACATCCTATAATCACCGTCTTTTGTTCTGTAATTAAGGCCATTACTGTCGCACCACAGGAGGTTGTTGTTTTCCATTGAGTTTAGCCATTTAGTTACTAGTTAGTTCTATTCAGTTTATTGTATGTCATTTGACCCTCTTTCGGGTCTTCAGGGGGGAGTTCGAAATTTCTGGGACTTCTAGTGATAATTACCTGAACAGATATCGTCCTAAGATAGCCAAATCTAAAAAAAAACACTCCAACTTCTAAAAATATTAAACTTTGAGCTATGCATAGCCTGACTTCCGGGATGTCGGGCACAGCAGTGGATGATACAGTGTGAAAACAGGTCAGACATTAGTTTTCTTCGTATATATAATTTGCCAGGTTCACTGTCCCTGCACCTTCTAACAAAGCTCAGGCGAAACACGCGTTGAGGTGCAGGCCAGTGTGATTGTTGGTGGTTCTATGGCTACGCCTGGTCGGTAATACGGACATTGTTCTGCTACATTGTGCCTCACCGCCAGAGCTAGATGGATGTATCACTCTGTATGCTTCTATGTATTGTTAATAAGTGATCTGGGTTTAAGCACATGCACTTTTATATGGACTACCTCATCTATGTTATAATTCTAATATTGCTGCAAGTCATTTAATGTTGGGTACTTACCTTGGTGTGTTGTTCGTGAAACATTGAACACAAAGAGCCAGCTCCCTTCAGTGAGCGATGGGAGCCGAGACCACAGTGAAAGCCACTTGCAGTCTTTGAAAGGCTCCCACTGGGGGTAAAAACAATGTGTTTGGATGTATTGTGTCCAACCCCCCCGAAAAGACAACTGCCCTCCCCCGGAAATGCTCTGTTTATGGATGGCTGTACTTGGGCAGAACGCCAAACTGGCAAATCATTGACTTCCATTGTTATCATTACTTGAGTTAAATCCATCTGAGGTCAGACCTGTTTGACTTAAGTAATAAGCACTCCAGCATTGTAGTGTTCACTGATTATGAGTACTGAGCACCAAGCATTGTACTGCTCGCTCATCACTGGTCGTATGTGAAGCATTAAAAATAGTGATGAGCGAGGACTAAAATGATCGGTGCTCTTTAGTTGTCAGAGATGTGTCACGGCCTGTTACGGAGGTTTCACGGTGGCTGACAATCAAGTAGCAGTGTGTGCTAGGTCACAGAGATTGGCGGCATGTGTTGCTATCTGACAGTTCCCTGTTTCTGCAGCCACTGGACTCTAGGACCTCTCTGACTTCCTTTATTAACCTCACCTTGGGTGGTTTCGGTGCGGTTTATAGTTTGTTCCTTCCTGTGGTCTGCAGTGGTCATCTCCTGTTGCTTCAGAGACTTCTGTGGTTCCTGCCCCTCAGATAAGTGTTATCTTTTGCTGTCTGGTTAAATTAGATGGACACTAAGGGGTGCTTCACACACAGCGAGCTCGCTGCCGAGATCGCTGCTGAGTCACGCTTTTTGTGACGCAGCAGTGACATCATTAGCGATCTCGCTGTGTGTGACAATGAGCAGCGATCTGGCCCCTGCTGCGAGATCGCTGCTCGTTACACACAGCCCTGGTTCGTTTTCTTCAAAGCCGCTCTCCTGCTGTGACACACAGATCGCTGTGTGTGACAGCAAGAGAGCGACAAATGAAGCGAGCAGGGAGCAGGAGCCGGCGTCTGACAGCTGAGGTAAGCTGTATCCAAGATAAACATCGGGTAACCAAGGTGGTTACCCGATATTTACCTTAGTTACCAGCCTCTGCAGCTCTCACGCTGCCTGTGCTGCCGGCTCCGGCTCTCTGCACATGTAGCTGCTGTACACATCGGGTTAATTAACCCGATGTGTACTGTAGCTAGGAGAGCAAGGAGCCAGCGCTAAGCAGTGTGCGCGGCTCCCTGCTCTCTGCACATGTAGCTGCATTACACATCGGGTTAATTAACCCGATGTGTACTGTAGCTAGGAGAGCAAGGAGCCAGCGCTCAGTGTGCGCGGCTCCCTGCTCCCTGCTCACACTGGTAACTAATGTAAACATCGGGTAACCATACCCGATGTTTACCTTAGTTACCAGTCTCCGCAGCTTCCAGACGGCGGCTCCGTGCAAGCGCAGCGTCGCTTACACGTCGCTGCTGGCTGGGGGCTGTTCACTGGTCGCTGGTGAGATCTGCCTGTTTGACAGCTCACCAGCGACCATGTAGCGATGCAGCAGCGATCCTGACCAGGTCAGATCGCTGGTCGGATCGCTGCTGCATCGCTAAGTGTGAAGGTACCCTAAGGCTCCCAGACAAAGGTTCTCAATATCAGATACAAGACTCCCACACACCGATTAACTAAAGGTAAGGTTGTGGTAAAAGATTTTGTGAGAAATTTGTATACAGTACCTGGTTTTTAGTAGAAAAAATATGGGGTCCTACAAGCCCACAGACTAAGGGCGAAGATGCTAGTAGGAAGCTGCAGGCAGTGGACAGGGTTCTCGCATAACCTGTCTGAAAGTGGCAAACACTAACAAAAACTACCGCACTACCTGGTGGGCAAAGGGTTTTGGTGTATCGTGAATAAAAATTGAATAAAAGAGATTAAAGTGGAAACTTATGAGCGTCCATACTGCTCGACTAGACTATTGTCATGGCAGGGGAAAGAGGCTATGCCATCTATATAGGACAACACAAAGGAAAGGGAGAGGCATGCCTTATTGGTAGGGAAAGGGGGAAGTAGTGACCCCTGATAACATCCTGCAGCTCACCCTCACTGCCGTCACCAGCCCTATACAGGTTCTGCACCTGTCGCCGAGCTGGATACCTGGGCCCCTGTCTTCCCCTGGCAAAAGGACCCTAAGTAAGGATGGTGGGTATGAGCGCTAGTCAACAGCACGAACACTAAAGGAATATACAAGGAAACCATACTGGGGAAACACAAATGCTACCACCTGAGCTCAGGTAGATAGCAAAAGATAAATAATAAAATCTACTGCGCTACCTGGTGGGCAAAGGGTTTTGGTGTATCGTGAATAAAAATTCAATAAAGGAGACTGAGGTGGAAATTTATGAGAAAAACAAATAAATGTATTTTATTTAGTATAAAAAATATATATTAACATGTCAAGTGGCAGCGACAAGGCCCATGTAGCATACCGTCCCGCTATATTATGATACCCATCACAGATAAAGCATATGGCTGGAGGTTGCAGCCTCCAGCCATGCACTTATCTTATCCGTGTATCAAAATAAGAGGAACCGCATGTGGCTTTTTTAAGAAACCCATATAAATAACCTCTTATTACCCGATTGCCTCCACACCAGGGTAATCAGGATGAGCCAGGAAAATTCAGGGATTGTCACATCTAATGGATGCAACAATCCTGGACAACTGCAGGCTACTATTTTTAGGCTGGGGGTAGTCCAATAAGCATGAACCTCCCCAGTCTGAGAATACCAGCCCCCAGCTATCAGCTTTATCATGGCTTGGTATCAAAATTATGGGGACCGCCCACCGTTTTTTAAAATTATTTATTTATTTTTTTAAAAAAGCTGCATGCAGTTCTTTTTATTTTGATACACAACCAAGATACGTACATAGCTGGGGGCTGCAGCCTGTAGCCGTATGCTTTATCTGTACTAGGTATCTCAATATGTGGAAACCTAAGCCAATTTATTTATTTTTTTACCACAATAATGACCCGCAGACAGCGCATGTGATTGGTTGTAGTCAGACATGCTGTCACACAGGCTGGGGGCACATCTGCAACCAATCACAGATACCAGGACTGCTGGTGGGTTGGGGAAGCAGTGACTATGTATAAGGCTAATAACCGTCCCTGGAAGAAGAGTGAGCGATCCTGAAGCAGTTACAGCTGCACGGGAGACTCACTAATTATAGTGCATTTCCTTTATTTTTATTTTTTCTTTATTTTTTTCTATTTCTTGAGTTTCCGGACCCTGATCATTAGCCAGAGTTCCCTGAGATCTCCGGGCTCGGGGCCGGAATCTGGATACTTTTGAAACCTTGTGGTCCGCCCATCACTAGTTAGAATAGATTGTAGGGATGCAAGAGTGTTAGAAGGGAGGACACAGAGCAGGGGGTTGCAATAGTCCAGGAAGGAGATAATAAGGGCATTCACTAGTATTTTTGCAGCTTCTTGGTTAAAGGGAACCTGTCACCACTTTTTCAGCCTATAAGCTTTTAAAAAAGGGCTGGATGATTTCCTCAGTACACACAACATTGATGGTTATAAGTGACTTAGGGACAAAATGTAGAATTGGTGGAGGAAGGTTGAATTAGATGGGCCTAGGTCTTTTTTCAACCTATGTAACTATGTAACTAAGCTGCGGCCACCACCACTGGGCTCTTATATACAGCATTCTCCCGGCAGGTTGATGGTGACTGCCTTTCCCTGCACCTGTGTAATGTGACGGTTCCAATGGGTTCCCACCGGTAACCCGCTCCCCAGCTTGAAGGTTGCTGAAGGAGCCCTTTTTACCCGCAGGCTCTGGCCCTGGGAACTTTAGCTTTGGCGGTGACTGTGTTTCCCTCTCTTGGTTGGACTGTTGCCTTCTGTCGGGACTTGGCTGCTGGGAAACCCAGGAGGTTCCCTTCACTAACGGCTTTGGCAAATTCACGGCGACTCCTAGCCTTGCCGGGGTCCGTAAGCCCCTGCTGGATGGTGCTGGCTTCTCTTTGCGTACCGGTCCGGTACCACTGGGCCACCGCCCGTTCACGGTCCTTACGGCTAGCTCCAATAGGCCTCTCCTGCAGATGGTCACCACCGTCTGCCAACCTTGCTGATCCGTCCGGGCCACACACCCGGACCAACTTCTGTCTGCTCCTTTACCACTTTCCTCTCAAACTCAAACTGACTCTTTTCCCGCCTCCAGGACTGTGAACTCCTCGGTGGGCGGGACCAACCGCCTGGCCCACCCCCTGGTGTGGACATCAGCCCCTGGAGGAAGGCAACAAGGGTTTTTATCTGACTTCGGTGTGCCTGACCGGGAGTGTGGGGTGTGTTGGTATTGTGCTTGTGACGTCCTGGCTTGTCCAGGGTGCCACAGGGGGGTTGAGTGAGGAGGAGGAAAGATAATGAATTCTGTTTTGTCCACATTAACTTTTAGAAATTGAGCAGAGAAAAAGGATGAAATAGCAGACAGACATTGTGGGATTCTGGTTAGTAAGGAGGGGATGTGAGGTCCAGAGAGGTAGATCTGCGTATCATCAGCGTAGAGGTGATACTGAAAGCCGTGGGACTCTATGATCTGTCCCAGGCCGAAGGTGTAAATTGAAAACAGCAGTGGTCCAAGAACTGAACCTTGGGGGACACCAACAAATAGGGGGGGAGATGAGGAAGTGGTGTGAGAGTGGGAGACACTAAAATTTTGGTCGGTTAGGTATGAGGTGGTCCAAGATAGGGCTAAGTTTTTGATGCCCAGAGATGAGAGAATCTGTAATAGAAGGGTATGGTGCACTGTGTCAAAGGCAGAGGACAGGTATACCAAAGGGAGGGCAGAGTAGTGTTGCCTGGCTTTGGCGGTTAGTAGGTCATTGGTGACTTTAGTTAGGGCAATTTCATTGGAATGATGGGGTCGGAAGCCAGATTGTAGCTGGTCAAAGAGGGAGCAGGAGGAGAGGTATGAGGACAGTTCAAGATGGACATGCTGTTCCAGTAATTTTGAATAGGGGAGAAGGTATAGGGGGCAATAGCTTGACACAGATGAAGGGTTAAGGGAGGGCTTTTTGATGATGGTGTGATCAAGGCATGTTTAAAGCATGAAGGGAAGACACAAGTTGTTAGTAATTGATTGACGAAATGGGTTAGGGTTGGGATGAAGACTGTGGTGAGGTTGGGGATGAGGTGGAACAGGATCAGGTCAAGTGTGCAGGTGATGAGATGTGATCGGGAGAGAAGAGAGGAGAGATGATCTTTTGTCATGGTGGGGAAACTGGATTTGGAGGAAGAGGGCTGAGTAGTTATGAGGAGGAGCTGTGGGGATTATCTTCCTCTGATGTTCTCAATCTTCTGCTTTAATAAAAAGGCAAAGTCTTCAGTTGAGAAGAGAGTAGAGGGTGGAGGTGCCGGGGGACGAAGGAGAGAGTTGAAAATATTAAATAGCTGTTTCGAGTTGTGATACAGGGAGGATATGAGAGATAAGAAGTACAATTGTTTTGTAGCAGTGAGTGTGGACTTGAAAGTGGTGAGGGACTGTTTGTATGTGATGAAGTGCTCAGTGGAATGGGACCTCCTTCATCTGCGCTCAGCAATCCTTGAAATCAGTCTCAGTTCTTTAGTCTGGCTGGTGTGCCAGGGTTGCCTGTTGATTGTGCGGGTTTTGGTATGCGTGAGGGGGACAGCCAATATGAGATCTGTATAGATTGTGGTGTTATATAAAGTGTCAGCAGCATCTGCATCATGGAAGGAAGCAATATCTGCAAGAGAGAGAAGGGATTCAGAGTGAGTGTAAATCAAGGTGTTTGAGATCTCTGCAAGGGTGTATATGTTTGTGGAGGGGGGGTGAGTGCTAGATGAGGAGAGGGAATAGAATGTGAGTAGGTTAGGGTCAGACGGGGAGAGGTGAGTTTGAGAGGTTAGATAGGGAGCAGAGGCGAGTGAAGATGAGGTCCAGCATGTGGCCATCTTTGTGAGTGGCTGCAGAGGACCATTGGGTGAGGCCGAAGGAGGAAGTGAGTGTTAGAAGTTTAGAGACAGATGAGTGGGAAGTGTCAATGGGGATGATAAAGTCACCCATGATGATGGTGAGGATGTCAGTGGAAAGGAAATGTAGTAGCCAGGTGGTGAAGTGGTCAAAAAAGGTGGCCGCTGGCCCTGGGGGGGCGGTAAATAACAGCCAGTTGGAGGTTGGAGGGGGAGTAGATGCGGACAGAGTGCACCTCAAAAGAGGGGAGAGTAATGGAGGGTGGCAGAGGGATTGGGGTGAAGGAGCAGTTATCAGAGAGGAAAAAAACAACTCCTCCACCATGCTTGTTACTGGGGCGGGCTGTGAGAGAGATGGAAACCACCATGAGGAAGTGTGGCGCCCTAGGACCTGGTCGCCACAACGGCATTGCCCTCCTGAGGGTTAATGCTGAGCCTGGAGGTAATGGGGAAATCTACTGGCCAGTAAGTTAACATCCACCGCAGTTTCTCCCTCAGGCCAGTAGGGGGAGCTCTGAACCTGAAGTTTCAGGGAGCTTCCTTAAGCCTGACCTGGGGGAGGAGTTAGTTAGTCTGTAGGGAGCAGCAGAAGTGAACAGACACAGAGTGAGCTGTCCTGTGAATCTGGGGCCTAGAGCTGGACCAGTTTGGCCCAGAGAAGCAGGAGTAGCTGAGAGGCAGCAGAGAGACTCGGACATCGGAGTCTGTGGTTGCCAGGGTATAAAATCCGTCCCTGGTAGCTGAATCCGAAGGGCAGGGGAGCTGCAAGCCCCTGGCCCAGACACATCCAAGGTACAGCTGCAGCATCAGGGCCCGGTGTGGACCCCAGCGGAGAAGCACCAGAGAGTGGGCCTGCGCAGCCACCTACAGAGGGAAGGGACGTGCCATTGGTCCCAGCAGCGAAGAGGGCCATTGCTGGATTCAGAGAAGCAGGGTCCTATCATCACCAAGAAAGGTACAGGAGTAGGCCTCATACTCAGCTGGCCAGAAAGATCACCCCAAGTACTTCCAGGCCGACCGGATCCCCATCACCACCTGTAACGGTCTCCCAGGACTGGACTGTTCCCAGAGTAAAAGAGGAAAAGGTAAAGAGACTGTTGTTTGTGCCTGGTTCTTTCCTCGCCTGTCGGCCCTGCACCGTGTTAGTCACACAGCACCATAGACTTTCACAAGCACCAACTGTGCCCCGGGCATTGCTCCACCTGTGGGGAGCAGTACTACCATAGCTGCTATATCATCATCCCGGAGGCCTCACACAGCAGCGGCAGCTTAATAGCCGCATGCCACAGGTGGCGTCACGAACACAACCATTAACAAGCAAGCCACATATTCAACTGACACCCACTAGGGCCACGGAGCCGGGCCCAGCCACCACTGACTACCACCGGACTAGTCCGGCCCGGCACCGGGTGTCCCATAGCCCTGGGGTGGGCGAGTCAATTTTGGCGCTGTGAACAGGATTTCGTGCCCGGTCCCACCGGGTACTGTGCGCCTGCCGGAATTGTGCTTAAAAGACTGTGTACTGGCTGCAGACCACCGCCGCCATTAGCCTCGCCGAGCGCAGGAAGAAGGGGGGCGTGCCTGACAAAGAGCGCGAAGGGAGTGCGCCATCAGAGCAGAGCGCTGTTAACCCCGCGCGACCCGGAAGAAAATTTGAAAAGTGAACGGAGCCTGGTAAGGTTCACTAAGGGGGAGGAAGATGTCCGACTCAGAGGGAGGGCAGGTGGCTGCCATAGCCCGAGACGCCGCAGCACCAGCAGAAGCAATCCCAGTCGCCGTCGCCCCGACCCCCACTGTAGCGCCGGTAATGCCGATCACCATGCCATACATACCGGGAGCAGAATGGCTGCCGCAATACTCCGGGGAGTCCCATACCTTGAGTGACTTCAGAGAAAGCCTGCACAGCTTATTCCGGGTGTATCCGCTGACTGAGAGCCAGAAGGTGGGCATATTAATGGGACAGCTAGCCGGCGCAGCCCAGCGTGAAGCGAAGTCATGGCCTGATACAGATAAAGGGACAGCAGCCCAGATACTGGCCAAGCTAAAGAGTACGTTTGACACTCGCACCGCAGCAGAGATAAAGATGAGATTCTTTGGGTGCAAGCAGCGGGCCACAGACAGCATAAGGGACTATGCCCTAAACCTGCAAGAGGCCCTGAAAGCAGTTAAACAGGTGGACCCAGAGGGTGTACGTGAAGAAGACAAACTCCTAACTGAGCAGTTCATAGAGGGGCTCCTGTCAGATGCCTACAGGACCCAGCTGCGTATCCTGGTCCTGCAGAACCCTGCTCTGGACTTTGCCAAGTTTAAGGACCAGGCCATCAGGGTACTGAGAGAATCTACGCCGAATGACCCAGTACCCCTCCGGCCTCCTGCTATCACGTACCCCGGGGTGGTGCCTGCAACACGAGCCACTGCAGGGGCTGAGGCGCAGTCCCTGGATAAGGATCCCACTGCGGAGCTCAGATAACAGGTCCAGGAGCTGACCAAGACTGTGGCTGCCCTTGCCAAGACCGTGCAGTCTCTACAAATGACCCCCTCGCCTGCGAAAATCGAGTTGGCCTCCAGCCCAGAGGACGTCCCATGGATGCGACAGAGAAGGATTCCGCCGACCCGAGGCAGAGACACAGACCGGTACGATTCAACAGGACAACCGATCTGCCGCAACTGCAACCAGGCGGGCCACATTGCACGACGCTGTCCTTTAAATGGGCCGAGCCTGGGGCCAGGAGCCGACCCCCAGGTGTAAGGAAGCCCGGCTCAACCCCCAGCCGCAGCAAGTATGTGGGAGGACGACCGGTCCTTCCTATTGTGCTGGATGGGATCCCTTTGAATGCCCTCCTGGATACGGGGTCCCAGGTAACAACCATCCCCCACAAACTGTACAAAAGATATTGGGCCGATTCAGACATTGACCATGGCCCAGATGATGATTTAACAATTGTGGCCAGTAATGGTCAGCCCTTACCTCAGATTGGGTACAAAGAAGTAACCATTAAAGTGGGGCGGGTGGAATTGCCATGTCAGGGGATGATAATTGTAGATATTGATCGCAAAGAATCTGACCCACTGCTAACTCTTGGTACAAATGTGATAGAAAATTGTATTGCCGAAGTGATAATTTTGTTACAACAGGCGTCTGAAACTGCCAGCTCCGGGCAGCAGCGTGTCCTACAGAGGGAGATCAGAGCCCTGATGAGGAGGCAGCAGGTAGAGCTGGCCGGAGGAGAAATTGGCAGTGTGAGGGTAAGTGACCCCCTCCCCATTGTAATACCCCCAAGAAGTGAAATGTTGATATGGTGTCGGGCAGCAATAGGCCTCAAGGGTCAGGATTACCATGCCTTGGTAGAACCAATGTATTCAGACAGTAGGCCTGGAGTCCTGATAGCCAGAGGGGTAGCGGACGTCCGCAAGGGGAGAGTGCCCGTCCGTGTCCTGAATTGTGGGGAGGAGGAGGCCAAATTGCCCCGGTATGCCACTGTGGCAAAATTGTACACTGTCAGCAACAATACCATTAAAGCAGTGGAACCCTTGATCCCGTCCGACCAGGCGGAAGACAATGGCTCCAAGGGGCAGCCGGAAGACTGGTGCCAAAAATTACATGTGGGCACCGACTCCACCCCCTCACACCAAAAGCATGGGGTTTACCGGGTGGTACAGGAGTACGAGCGGGTCTTCAGCAAACACCCCCTAGATTTTGGGCAGGTGAAAGGGGTTCAACATCAAATCCCCACGGGTGATCATCATCCCATTAAAGAAAGATACCGCCCTGTACCCCCCGCACAGTATCAGTGTGCCAAGGAAATGTTACGGGAAATGAAGGAGGCTGGGGTTATCAGAGATAGTTGTAGCCCCTGGGCAGCTCCACTAGTGCTCGTAAAGAAAAAAGATGGTACAATGAGAATGTGTGTAGATTACAGGCAAATTAACCGCATTACACATAAAGATGCCTATCCACTACCCAGAATAGAGGAGTCACTAACAGCCTTAAAGTCAGCTAACTATTTCTCCACCTTGGATCTCACCAGTGGGTATTGGCAGGTTCCCGTGGCAGAGGCGGACAAGGAGAAGACTGCATTCACGACACCAATGGGTCTCTGTGAGTTCAATTGTATGCCATTCGGGCTCTGCAACGCCCCAGGGACATTCCAAAGGTTGATGGAGTGCTGCTTGGGCCACCACAACTTCGAAACCGTGCTGCTGTACCTGGATGACGTAATAGTCTACTCCAAGACTTATGAGGACCACCTGAAGCACTTAGCAGAAGTGTTTGAGTCCTTGTCGAAATATGGCCTGAAGATCAAGCCGTCCAAATGTCACCTCTTGAAGCCAAAGGTACAGTACCTGGGTCATGTGGTCAGCGCAGAAGGCGTGGCACCTGATCCGGAGAAAGTCACGGTAATCAAGGACTGGCCAAGACCCACCACGGTGAAGGAGGTGCGGCAGTTCCTTGGACTGGTGGGCTACTACCGAAGGTTCATTGATGGGTTCACCAAGATAGCAGCGCCCCTTCAAGATCTCCTGGTGGGCCAGCCGAAGCAGGCTAAGAAGCAGAGCCCTCCATTTGAATGGAGCAGCCAACTGGAAACATCCTTTGTCCGGCTGAAAGGGGCTCTCACGGGAGAAGAAATTCTGGCCTACCCTGACTACAGCCAACCGTTTATACTGTACACAGACGCCAGCAACGTGGGACTGGGAGCAGTTCTGTCCCAGGTACAGGGAGGCAGAGAGAGGGTAATAGCGTACGCCAGTAGGAAGCTTCGGCCCACGGAAAGGAATCCAGAAAACTACAGTTCCTTCAAGCTGGAGTTCCTCGCTATTGTGTGGGCAGTGACTGAACGCTTCAAGCACTATCTGGCATCGGCCAAGTTTACCATCTTCACGGACAACAATCCGTTGACACACCTGGCAACAGCCAAGTTAGGTGCGATGGAACAGCGATGGATGGCCCGGCTGTCTAACTTTGACTTTACCATCAAGTATCGGGCTGGCAAGAAGAATAACAATGCTGATGCGCTGTCCAGAATGCCTCACTTACCCGAGTCTGGAGAAGACCTGGATGAACTCGAAGAGATAGAGTTACCGGCTTTCCATCACCAGGGTGTTTCACAGTGGGAGCATGCTGTGGGAGTGAAGCGCTTAAACCAGCACGAGGTCTCGGTCAATCCATTACTCCACCATAATTGGGAAGAAACACAGAATGGTGACCCGGCCGTGCGATTGGTCAAAGAGAAGCTAGCGCAAGCTGAGACCCATCTTGGCCCAGACGCTCCAGAGGAAGCCCAGCAGCTGTGGAAGGAGAGGGGACGACTGTTCACCTACCAGGGCAAGCTCTGCAAGAGATATGTCAACTATCGAACAAATGAACTTGTCTGGCAGATAGTGGTTCCGCAGAGGGATGCTCCAATGGTCCTAGCAGCGTATCATGATAACGCAGGGCACTTCGGGTGGAAGAAGTTGGAGGCCTTACTCCGTGATCGGTTCTACTGGGTGCACATGAGAAAGATGATCGAGAAATGGTGCCGAGACTGTGGCCCGTGTAACTTGAGGCGGAAGGATGATGCCAGCCAAAGGTCTCCCCTACAGCCAATTGTCACGAAGCAGCCCCTGGAGTTGGTGGCCCTGGACCACGTGAAGTTAACACCAAGCCGGTCAGGCTATGTGTACGCCCTCACCATTGTGGACCATTACTCTCGTTTCCTGGTAGTAGTGCCTGTGAAGGACCAGACAGCCAGGACGGCAGCTAGAGCGTTCCAGGCATCCTTTTGTCGACCGCACGGCTATCCGGAAAGGGTACTGACGGATCAGGGTCCTGCATTCGAGGCTGAAGTGTTCCAAGAGTTCTGTAACATGTACGGTTGTAAGAAAATTCGAACCACACCGTACCACCCCCAGACCAATGGACTGTGCGAGAAAATGAACCATGTGGTTATTGATATGCTGAAGACCCTACCGCTGGAAGAGAGGAACCAATGGCCAGAAAAGTTGCCAGATCTGGTAGACTTGTACAACCACATCCCAGTGAATTCGACCAACTGCAGCCCCGCTTACCTGATGCGAGCCAGACCAGGCAAGTTGCCTGTAGACTTTGAGATGGGGACTGTGTCGCCTGAGGCGGTTCAAGAAATAGAGGATTGGGATGCAGAACGGCAGCAGCGGTACCGTAAGGTCCAGGAGTGCGTGGAAAGGAGCCTGTCTCAAGCAAGAACGAGACAAGAACAGCATTACAATCAAACAGCCCCAGCAACTCCCTTAGCACCTGGAGAACAAGTCCTCAAGAAGAAGCGGAAGACGCATAAGTTGGATGATCAGTGGGAAAACGAGCCCTACACCATTATCCCCTCCAACTTTGACAATAGTAAGGTATGCCTCATAAGCAAAGATGAAGGCAAGACCTGTCAAGCAATTTCCCGAGACCGCCTGAAAGCGTGCCCTGAACGGTGCCGAATCCAAAGAGAAATGGAAGGAGTACAAGGAAGTCCCCAAAGTCAAGAGAAAGAAGGGGAGATGATTCAAACCATCCTTGGGAAGTTCCCCAAAACTTGGACCCGAATCAACAATGCCATAGTGGTACCAGTTTTGGCGTTTCCGCAGTTGGTCGAGCCAGAAACAGAAAAGGTTCCGGATCCACCTAAAGAATCGTCCGCTCCAGCACGAGATGACACGCCAGCAGTGGAACAGGAGGATCAACCCCCTGTCAGTGGTGAACCTGTCATACCCTTGGCGACTCCTAGACCACAAAGGCAACAATCACGCTCACCTATTGGGGTTAGGCCCACCTGTAGTGCTGAGATAGAAGACGCACCACGTAGTCAGGGGCAAACACCAGAGCTACGTAGGTCCCAGCGCAGCACTCGGGGACAACCCCCTCTAAGGTATAGGGAGTCTACTGTATAAAGTAAAGAGTACTTATTAGAGTGTAAATAGTTATGCAAAATGTCTGTCATGTTGTGTACAAAATGTTTTCTTTTTCTTTGATTGCGAAAATGGACAATTGGGCCACTGGACTATGGGTGGCCAACACCTAAATTGTTCATAGTTAGCACCAGTGTGCTCAAACACCCCTGAAGAAAAACCCGTCCGGCGTGCATAGAGTGGGGTCATCAATGCTCTGACGCACGCCCAGAGCCTACGTTGGGGGTTTGATCGCGGCGGGTCCCCCATGGAGCAGTGTAATGGACACCCGGCAGGGAGCCACACTGGACTCTTATAGAAATGTTTAAGATTGTAACGTTAAAGAGAATGTGCCTCCCATATTGGGATGAAATGTATGACATGTTATGTTTTGTTTCTACAGTCCGGGAGTACTGAATTTAACTAAGGGGGAGTGTGGCGCCCTAGGACCTGGTCGCCACAACGGCATTGCCCTCCTGAGGGTTAATGCTGAGCCTGGAGGTAATGGGGAAATCTACTGGCCAGTAAGTTAACATCCACCGCAGTTTCTCCCTCAGGCCAGTAGGGGGAGCTCTGAACCTGAAGTTTCAGGGAGCTTCCTTAAGCCTGACCTGGGGGAGGAGTTAGTTAGTCTGTAGGGAGCAGCAGAAGTGAACAGACACAGAGTGAGCTGTCCTGTGAATCTGGGGCCTAGAGCTGGACCAGTTTGGCCCAGAGAAGCAGGAGTAGCTGAGAGGCAGCAGAGAGACTCGGACATCGGAGTCTGTGGTTGCCAGGGTATAAAATCCGTCCCTGGTAGCCGAATCCGAAGGGCAGGGGAGCTGCAAGCCCCTGGCCCAGACACATCCAAGGTACAGCTGCAGCATCAGGGCCCGGTGTGGACCCCAGCGGAGAAGCACCAGAGAGTGGGCCTGCGCAGCCACCTACAGAGGGAAGGGACGCGCTATTGGTCCCAGCAGCGAAGAGGGCCATTGCTGGATTCAGAGAAGCAGGGTCCTATCATCACCAAGAAAGGTACAGGAGTAGGCCTCATACTCAGCTGGCCAGAAAGATCACCCCAAGTACTTCCAGGCCGACCGGATCCCCATCACCACCTGTAACGGTCTCCCAGGACTGGACTGTTCCCAGAGTAAAAGAGGAAAAGGTAAAGAGACTGTTGTTTGTGCCTGGTTCTTTCCTCGCCTGTCGGCCCTGCACCGTGTTAGTCACACAGCACCATAGACTTTCACAAGCACCAACTGTGCCCCGGGCATTGCTCCACCTGTGGGGAGCAGTACTACCATAGCTGCTATATCATCATCCCGGAGGCCTCACACAGCAGCGGCGGCTTAATAGCCGCATGCCACAGGTGGCGTCACGAACACAACCATTAACAAGCAAGCCACATATTCAACTGACACCCACTAGGGCCACGGAGCCGGGCCCAGCCACCACTGACTACCACCGGACTAGTCCGGCCCGGCACCGGGTGTCCCATAGCCCTGGGGTGGGCGAGTCAGAAGTGCAGCAGAAGATGCTGTGTCAGGGCGTTCTGTGATGCTGAGGAAGGAAAGATTGTTGGTGATGAAAAGATCATGGATGTAGAAAAGTTTGTTGCAGACAAAGTGAGTGTTCTGTTAGTTGGACTGGGGGAGCGGGGGCTGGGGGAATGGGTATAAGGTTAGAGACACAGGGTATAATGTGGAGGAACAGATCTGAGGAAGAGGTGAAAGGGGTGGAGGGAGAGATGACCAGTTCATTATTGGGTTTAGGGATTAGGGTTTTTTTAAGAAATATTGTAGGGGTGAAAGTGAAAAGAAGTGCAAAGATTATTATATCCAGTTACCTTTAGGTCCAAATCTGGTCTAATTCATTATGGTACATTTATAGATGCACACTTGGGATGAACACGCACCCATCGCAGTACCTCACCGCTGTCTGTAAAAAAAACCATCCTGAAACATGAAATAATTCTCATTCAAAGCTAAACCAAGTAAATCCAGGAAAAATTCCCTCTGGTCAGTAGTATACTCAGTTCCAAAAGCCATTTCATGACACTAATGCCTTTGGTATGTTCTATCGATGTGTACAAACTACACACATCTAAAGTTACCAGAAACCTTTCAGCGCTTAAAGGGGTAAAACCTTTCTCCAAAAACATTGAGGGAGGAGATAGAATTGAGTCCTTTGAAGCCACAAAGGGTCTTGGGGAGGAAGGGAACGCAGGATGCAACATAAAACCTTTCTCCAAAAACATTGAGGGAGGAGATAGAATTGAGTCCTTTAAGGCTATGTGCGTTTTTTTGACGCTGCGTTTTTGTGCGTTTTTGGCCGCTAAAAATGCACAAAAACGCCTGCGTCGAAAAAACGCATCAAAAAACGCATGCAATTTACCGCGATTTGGTGCGTTTTTGGCTGCGTTTTGCTGCATTTTTGATCTCTGCGTTTTGCTGCGTTTTTCCAATGCATTGCATGGGCGGAAAACGCAGAAAAACGCAGGAAAGAATTGACATGTCTATTTTTTTTTTTCAAGCTCAAAAACGCAGCTTAAAAAAACAGTTGTGTGCGGACAGCAAAAATGAAAACTCATAGACTTTGCCGGGGAAGCAATGTCATGCAGTTCTGAGGCCAAAAACGCACCCGAAAAACGCACTGTGCGCATATAGCCTAAAGCTACAAGGGGTCTTGGGGAGGAAGGGGCTGCAGGATGCAATGTAGGGCTATTCTCTGCTCATTACTCAAATTGTTATATATGCTGTTTACCCAATTTTGTAAAAATGTATCTATGTCTCACAACTGACCTAATGTGTCTCGATGGAAGGGCAAATACAGTGGGGAAAATAAGTATTTGATACACTGTCAATTTTGTAAGTTTTCCCACCTACAAAAAATGGAGGTGTCTGTAATTTGTATTTTATTGCATGAAATAAGTATTTGATACATTAGAAAAACAGAACTTAAAGGGAATCTGTCAGCAGATTTTTGCTATGTAAGCTGAGGACAGCATGCTGTTGGGGTTAAAATAAACAAACAAAAGGCAGCTGTGCCTCTCTTATCTGTGTGTGTATTGTTTGGTTAAACCAATTGCTTTATTACCCTGTTATTACTCCACATGTTAAAAAATGATCCAGGTGACATCCGTTATTTAACAGACAAAAAAGTTGTGTTTGCAGAACTTTTTTGTAAATGGAAGGATTTGTGATAATGGATTACTGCAAGACATGTGAACCCAGACTTATTTAGTGTGTCATGATCACACACACATATATATATACTAGAAGGTGGCCGGATTCTACGCAACGGGTATTCTAGAATTTACGTATTGTGTAGTTAATGTATGATTTTTGTTATATATATATATAGATGTTGTTGTGTGTAGTTACCAAGTGTTTGTGTAGGGCGCTGTAAATGTTCTGGGTGTTGTCTGGGTGTGGCGGGGGGTGAGAGCGGTGTTGTTTGTGTGTTGTGTTGTGTGTCGTTATTTGTGGAGCGCTGTGTGTCTGTATCGTTGTGTATGTGTGTTGCGCGGTTTGTGTGGGTGTGTGTGTGTGTGTGTGTGTTTTGGGGGGAGGTATGTTTTGTGCAATGTGTGTGTTGTGCGGTATGTGCGTATATTTGTGTGTGCCGCGGTGTTTGTGTGTTGGGTGTTGTGTGTGTGCGGCGTTGTCTGTGTGTGTGGGTGTCTGTGTAGGGCAGGGTTTGTGGTTCCCAGTGTGTGTGTGGTGTGTTGTGCAGTGCGTGTGTGGCAGTGTGTGTGTGTGTGTGTGTGTGTTTTGGGGGGAGGTGTGCACCCCCCATCGTGCTCCATCCCCCATGCTGCGCACCCCCCATCGTGCTCCATCCCCACTCCCCATTGTGCTCCATCCCCCTTGCTGTGTAATCCCCATCGTGCTCCATCCCCCATGCTGCGCACTCCCAAACGTGCTCCATCCCCCATGCTGCACACTCCCCATCATGCTCCATCCCCCATGCTGCGCACTCCCCATCGTGCTCTATCCCCCAAGCTGCGCACTCCCAAACGTGCTCCATCCCCCATGCTGCGCACCCCCCATCGTGCTCCATCCCCCATGCTGCGCACCCCCCATCGTGCTCCATCCCCCATTCTGCGCACTCCCCATTGTGCTCCATCCCCCATGCTGCGCATTCCCCATCGTGCTCCATCCCCCATGCTGCACACTCCCAATCGTGCTCCATCCCCCATGCTGCGCACCCCCCATCGTGCTCCATCCCCTATGCTGCGCACTCCCCATCGTGCTCCATCCCCCATGCTGCACACTCCCCATCGTGCTCCATCCCCCATGCTGCGCACTCCCCATCGTGCTCCATCCCCCATGCTGCGCACCCCCCATCATGCTCCATCCCCCATGCTGCACACTCCCAATCGTGCTCCATCCCCCATGCTGCGCACCCCCCATCGTGCTTCATCCCCCATCCTGCGCACTCCCCATTGTGCTCCATCCCTCATGCTGCGCACCCCCCATCGTGCTCCACAGTCACACATCAGACAGTAAACACGCACACATCTGATCGCATACACTCACACACACACCCCACTTCTCCCTGTGCCCACCGGTGGGCGGTCCCAGCAGCTGTGCTGCATGCCGTGCTCCTCTGCCGACACTCACAGATCCGATCGCATACACTCACACACACACACTCACACATCAGAACACACTCACACACATCCGATCGCATACACTCACACACACACACTGACGATATCGCACATACGCGCTGACACAATCACAACATCCGGAGATACCACATGCTTCCGGCCATGTGATCCTCCGGCAGGTCCTGGAAGGTCACTGCACAGTATCGCCTCCGAGAAGCAAGCGATATCACGGGATGTTGTGAGTGTGTGGATGCGATATGATGTGTGTGTGAGGTGTGTGTGAGAGTGAGTGTGATCTGATGTGTGTGTGTGTGTGTCTGTTCTTATGTGTGTGCGTGTGTGTGTGTTCCGCCGCTGCAGGACCTTGATGCGCTCACCTCGGGGCGAGAGGTCATTCCGTGTGGGGGGCGGAGCCTGGGCGAGCGGCCAATCCGTGCGGGGGGCGGAGCCGAGGCGAGGCGAGCGGCCAATCCGTGCGGGGGGAGGAGCCGAGGCGAGCGGCCAATCCGTGAGGCCGAGCGGCTACTCCGTGCGGGGGGCGGGGCCATGGCGAATCCGTGAAGCCGAGCGGCCAATCCGTGCGGGGGGCAGGGCCATGGCGAGCCCAGCGGCCAATCCGCTGTTTGTCACCGTAAGGACATGTCACGGTAAGGACACAATTTTGGAGCAAGACAGACAGACAGAATAAGGCAATTATATATATACATATTAGTTAAAAATGACTTTATATTATGGACACTATGGAATAAATATGGAATAAAAAAAATTCAATGAAACATCTGAGTGTCACTCCTTGTCTTCTTCTTATTTGTATACATGACGAGCGCCTGCACATGTGATTGAGGAGCCGCCCGGAGTGTCTTCAGTATTTGCTGTGTTACATGTGCATGAGGTTCAATAACCCGGAGTCTTCCCTTTTCTGTTCCTCTCGGCCTGAGAAGACTTCACTGCAGAAAAGAGGAAATCCGGAGAATCCAGAGATTGTGTCTTACAGGCGGTTGCATCATGTAGACCCCGGACTCAAGTAACCTCCCTGCCTGGAACTGAGATTTATCGGCTCCTTTGGGATTTACCGGTTTCTCCAGTTTTCTGAGAAATAATCTTTTATAGAGACTTTAGTATTTATACTTTATTCTGAAAAACTTAATAGAAGGGGCGAGGGCCAATAACAGGACGTAAAAAGGATAATCTAAAAAGTGAGGGAATGTTTCTTATACAGTCATATGAAAAAGTTTGGGCACCCCTATTAATGTTAACCTTTTTTTCTTTATAACAATTTGGGGTTTTGCTATTTCAGTTTCATATACAGTCAGGGCCAGAAATATTTGGACAGTGACACAGGTTTTGTTATTTTAGCTGTTTACAAAAACATGTTCAGAAATACAATTCTATATATAATATGGGCTGAAAGTGCACACTCCCAGCTGCAATATGAGAGTTTTCACATCCAAATCGGAGAAAGGGTTTAGGAATCATAGCTCTGTAATGCATAGCCTCCTCTTTTTCAAGGGACCAAAAGTAATTGGACAAGGGACTCTAAGGGCTGCAATTAACTCTGAAGGCGTCTCCCTCGTTAACCTGTAATCAATGAAGTAGTTAAAAGGTCTGGGGATGATTACAGGTGTGTGGTTTTGCATTTGGAAGCTGTTGCTGTGACCAGACAACATGCGGTCTAAGGAACTCTCAATTGAGGTGAAGCAGAACATCCTGAGGCTGAAAAAAAAGAAAAAATCCATCAGAGAGATAGCAGACATGCTTGGAGTAGCAAAATCAACAGTCGGGTACATTCTGAGAAAAAAGGAATTGACTGGTGAGCTTGGGAACTCAAAAAGGCCTGGGCGTCCACGGATGACAACAGTGGTGGATGATCGCCGCATACTTTCTTTGGTGAAGAAGAACCCGTTCACAACATCAACTGAAGTCCAGAACACTCTCAGTGAAGTAGGTGTATCTGTCTCTAAGTCAACAGTAAAGAGAAGACTCCATGAAAGTAAATACAAAGGGTTCACATCTAGATGCAAACCATTCATCAATTCCAAAAATAGACAGGCCAGAGTTACATTTGCTGAAAAACACCTCATGAAGCCAGCTCAGTCCTGGAAAAGTATTCTATGGACAGATGAGACAAAGATCAACCTGTACCAGAATGATGGGAAGAAAAAAGTTTGGAGAAGAAAGGGAACGGCACATGATCCAAGGCACACCACATCCTCTGTAAAACATGGTGGAGGCAACGTGATGGCATGGGCATGCATGGCTTTCAATGGCACTGGGTCACTTGTGTTTATTGATGACATAACAGCAGACAAGAGTAGCCGGATGAATTCTGAAGTGTACCGGGATATACTTCCAGCCCAGATTCAGCCAAATGCCGCAAAGTTGATCGGACGGCGCTTCATAGTACAGATGGACAATGACCCAAAGCATACAGCCAAAGCTGCCCAGGAGTTCATGAGTGCAAAAAAGTGGAACATTCTGCAATGGCCAAGTCAATCACCAGATCTTAACCCAATTGAGCATGCATTTCACTTGCCCAAATCCAGACTTAAGACGGAAAGACCCACAAACAAACAAGACCTGAAGGCTGCGGCTGTAAAGGCCTGGCAAAGCATTAAGAAGGAGGAAACCCAGCGTTTGGTGATGTCCATGGGTTCCAGACTTAAGGCAGTGATTGCCTCCAAAGGATTCGCAACAAAATATTGAAAATAAAAATATTTTGTTTGGGTTTGGTTTATTTGTCCAATTACTTTTGACCTCCTAAAATGTGGAGTGTTTGTAAAGAAATGTGACAATTCCTACAATTTCTATCAGATATTTTTGTTCAAACCTTCAAATTAAACGTTACAATCTGCACTTGAATTCTGTTATAGAGGTTTCATTTCAAATCCAATGTGGTGGCATGCAGAGCCCAACTCGCCAAAATTGTGTCACTGTGCAAATATTTCTGGACCTAACTATATCTAATAACTGATGGACTGAGTAATATTTCTGGATTGAAAAGAGGGTTATTGTACTAACAGAAAATGTGCAATCCGCATTTAAACAAAATTTGACCGGTGCAAAAGTATGGGCACCTCAACATAAAAGTGACATTAATATTTTGTAGACCCTCCTTTTGCAGAAATCACAGCCTCTGGTCACTTTCGGTAGCTTTTAATGAGTTCCTGGATCCTGGATGAAGGTATATTTGACCATTCCTGATTACAAAACAATTCCAGTTCAGTTAAGTTTGCTGGTCCCGAGCATGGACAGCACGTTTCACATCATCCCACAGATTTTCAATGATATTCAGGTCTGGGGACTGGGATGGCCATTCCAGAACATTGTAATTGTTCCTCTGCATGAATGCCTGAGTAGATTTGGAGCGGTGTTTGGATCATTGTCTTGCTGAAATATCCATCCCCTGCGTAACTTCAACTTCGTCACTGATTCTTGCACATTATTGTCAAGAATCTGCTGATACTGAGTTGAATCCATGCGACCCTCAACTTTAACAAGATTCCCGGTGTCGGCATTGGCCACACAGCCCCAAACCATGATGGAACTCCACCAAATTTTACTGTGGGTAGCAAGTGCTTTTCTTGGAATGCCGTGTTTTTTGCCTCCATGCATAACGCCTTTTTGTATGACCAAACAACTCAATCTTTGTTTCATCAGTCCACAGGACCTTCTTCCAAAATGTAACTGGCTTGTCCGAATGTGCTTTTGCATACCTCAGGCGACTCTGTTTGTGGCGTGCTTGCAGAAACAGCTTCTTTCGCATCACTCTTCCATACAGCTTCTCCTTGTGCAACGTGTGCTGTATTGCTGACCGATGCACAGTGACACCATCTGCAGCAAGATGATGCTGCAGGTCTTTGGAGGTGTTCTGTGGATTGTCCTTGACTGTTCTCACTATTCTTCTTCTCTGCCTTTCTGATATTTTTCTTGGCCTGCCACTTCTGGGCTTAACAAGAACTGTCCCTGTGTTCTTCCATTTCCTTACTATGTTCCTCACAGTGGAAACTGACAGTTTAAATCTCTGAGACAACTTTTTGTACCTTCCCCTGAACATTTATGTTGAATAATCTTAGTTTTCAGATCATTTGAGAGTTGTTTTGAGGAGCCCATGATGCCACTCTTCATAGGAGATTCAAATAGGAGAACAACTTGCAAGTGGCCACCTTAAATACCTTTTCTCATGATTGGATACACCTGCCTATGAAGTTCAAAGCTCAATGAGGTTACAAAACCAATTTAGTGCTTTAGTAACTCAGTAAAAAGTAGTTAGGAGTGTTCAAATCAAGAAATTGATAAGGGTGCCCATACTTTTGCACCGGTCAAATTTTGTTTAAATGCGGATTGCACATTTTCTGTTAGTACAATAAACCTCATTTCAATCCAGAAATATTACTCAGTCCATCAGTTATTAGATATATGAAACTGAAATAGCAAAAACCCAAATTGTTATAAAGAAAAAAGGTTAACATTAATAGGGGTGCCCAAACTTTTTCATATGACTGTATCTGAACATTCACATTTCTGACCCTTTTAAGTTTTCTTTTTTGTTTTCAGTCTTTGTAGATTTTTTTTGATCCAGATGATTTTGACGAATTCATGAAATGTAACTTTTAATTGTTGCATTATTAGTTTCCACTTTTCCCTCCGGTCTGGACTTAGTTTTCTGGGGGAGATTTTTGATTTGGAGCATTTCACACCAAAAAGTTGAAAGAATCAGATAAAAATGCAAATAAACCACATTTATTTTGTGCTACAATTCATGAACCGCGTGTGACATTTCAAAGAAGTTGTGGCCAAAAAGACTGTTAAAAAAGGAAAAGTGATTTCAGTGAATCGCACATGATGAATGGACTTTCCACATTCCAGCAGACGCATGAAGTCATCACCGCCACCTCCCAATACAAACCTCATGTTACCGCACTCCCCACAGCAGGTGTCCACGAGGAAGGTCCACAACACGTGCAGAGGACCGAGGGGAAAATCAGAGTGAAACATCAACGCTGGCAAATTTCAGTATTTGTGCCCTTTTCTTTAAACCGTGTCCCCCCTGAATCTCCAGCGATGTTGTAGGCAGGTTTGGCCAGTCTTCCAGTCTCTTCATATTTTAGGAGCTTTAGGACGGCTTTGCACGTTGCAACATCGCACGTGTGTAAATTTGTGTTGTGTGTAAATTTTAGATGATACGATTAACGAGCGCAAAAGCGTCGTTATCGTATCATCGGTGCAGGCTCCGACTTTTCCATAATTATACTGCCGCGACAGGTACGATGCTGTTCCTCGTTCCTGTGGCTGCAAACATCGCTGTGTGTTACGCCACAGGAGCGAGGGACATCTGCTACCTGCCGCCGACGGCTCTACGGAAGGAAGGAGGTGGGCAGGATGTTTACATCCTGCTCATCTCCGCCCCTCTGCCGCTATTGGCTGCCTGCCGTGTGACGTCGCTATGACACCGCACGACCTGCCCCCTTAGGAAGGAGGCGGGTTGCCGGCCAGAGCGACGGTCGCAGGGCAGGTGAGTGCATGTGAAGCTGGCGTAGCGATCATTTTCGCTATGCCAGCTATCACAAGATATCGTTACTGCGACGGGGGCGGGGACTATCGCGTGCGACATCACAGCATCGGCTTGCGATGTCGCAACGTGCAAAGCCCGCCTTAGACCTTGGTCCCATTGAGTCATTTGCTGCAGTTTTTTCCTTGTGGCATTTTTTGCGCAGAAAATTGGCTGAATTTAATAGATCATAGTGGATGTGATCCCATGACTGTTGCACTGTGCAAAGTTTGGTGAATTTTTTTGCCCTATAGATTTAGTTTTTGAACGTTTCTGCACAAAAAATGCTGAAAAAATTCGGAAAAGGCACAAAAAAGCATCAAAATAAAGTGATCAGAGTAATTTGCTATTAAAAAAGCAACAGAAAAATAATTTGACATTGTTGCAGGATCTTGAGCTGAATGTGCCAGTGACTCAGGATGGAGTCGGAGCGAGCAGATCAGGCAGCGCACTATCTGATCGTGGGATTTATAGCTCCAGGTTCCTGGATGATGATGATCACTGTCCACTTCAGATGATGGAGGTCGTCGGTGTGGATTTCACAACGACATTGCATGTCAGTCTCTGCAGATTGTACGTTCCTTGCGATTCCTTAGAGCACAGTAAGGCTATGTGCGCACTAGGCGTTTTTGCCGCGTTTTTAGCGGCGTTTTTTTACCGCGTTTTTGTGCTGAAAACGCAGTGACATTGCTTCCCCAGCAGTAGTGGACTATTAGGAGCGCACCACCGATGACCGTACAAGTGGGTGCACCCTAATGTGGTGAATGAAGTAAATGACCAGAGGAAGAAAAAGGCACCGCATATACATAAGGGGCACGCCAACCACAGTATAAATAGTAATGTACAAAAAGCTTTATTCAACACGTGAAATTTAAAAACACTAAAAAGACATGAAGAACAACACACTCGGAGTCGGGCTAAGCCCACATATAACCATGGCCATGGTGAACAATAGACAAGATCACAATGATCCTATTTAACATGCATAATAATATATACAACACAAAGAGGTAGTGAGAAGCCCTGTGGGAAACCACAGTGGGTAGCTGGAAGTTGCAAAAGATGTAAACAATGCAGTAAAGTACAGCAATGATTAATACATATGAGGTTAATATATAGTAGCTACACACTGCAAATAGAAAGCAACATTAAGTGGGGGGCGGCGTCTGTGAGGAAAGTATAGTAATACATACACAATGGTACAGATGTATCAATATGGTCTAGGCAGAGCTGGGGGGAGAACAAAACATCTATCCGCAGGTATAGAAAGGTGCCCTGCCTGTAGAGCAATGCTTCCCCAGCAATGTCAATGGGTTTTCAGAAGTGCTGTCCGCACACAGCGTTTTTTTTTAGCTGCGTTTTTGTGGTGACCACAGAAACGCAGCATGTCAATTATTTCTGCGTTTTCCACTGCGTTTTTCACTCATTGAATTCAATGAGATGTTAAAAACGCAATGA
Source organism: Anomaloglossus baeobatrachus (assembly GCF_048569485.1). Classification (NCBI taxonomy): domain Eukaryota; kingdom Metazoa; phylum Chordata; class Amphibia; order Anura; family Aromobatidae; genus Anomaloglossus; species Anomaloglossus baeobatrachus. Next base: position 18,276,688 of record NC_134353.1, read on the forward strand.
AAAACGCATATAGCCGCGTTTCTATGACTAAAAACGCAGCTATAAACGCAAGGGGTGGGTACTACAGTGACGTGTACAGGAAGAGGATTCCTTCTGTTGGTAAACACAGAAGCATGAATCCTCCCGGTACCGTCACCGCTGCGTCCACAACCCGTCCTGTGCATGTCAGCTCCGTGCGGCGCCATGTCTGGGCGGGAGGTGGAGGCAGCGGCGAAAACCAAAGTGAACAGTAGAAAAAAAAAATGTCATATACTCACCTGTCCGCAGGGTCCCGGTGCCATGCCCGCTCCCAGCTCCTCCCGGTCCCGCCGCTCTGGCTGTGTGCAGTCTCCCCAGGGCAGGACCTTGCTTGCAGGACCTGGCGGTGGATCACCTGATGCAGTCACCTGACGCATCAGCTGATCGTAGTCTCGCCGGCTTTTTCGCGCCCGGCCGGCTATCAGCTGATCCTGCCGTCAGGGGACTTCATCAGCTGATTACCGGCAGCTCCGGCAGCGATCGTATAGGATCAGACTCCTGTCCAATCGATCGCTCCAGGAGCTGCCGGTAATCAGCACAGCACATAAGTGAGTATTATTTTTTTTTTTTTTTTTCTACTGATGCATCTGCTGATTGTATAATCGGCTTTTATACAATTAGCTGATGTGTGATGGGATTCAGGCACTTGAACCTGACACATCATCTGATCGCTCTGCCTTCCAGCAAACCGATCAGATGATATTGGATCCTGATTGGACGGCGCGGGACCCTGACCCAGGATTACTGCGGAGGGGGGTTTATTTCAATAAAGATGGAGTCACTAATTGTGTTGTGTTTTATTTCTAATAAAAATATTTTTCTCTGTGTTGTGTTTTTTTTTATCATTACTAGAAATTCATGGTGGCCATGTCTAATATTGGCGTGACACCATGAATTTCGGGCTTAGGGCCAGCTATACAGCTAGCCCTAACCCCATTATTACCTAGCTAGCCACCCGGCTTCAGGGCAGCTGGAAGAGTTGGATACAGCGCCAGAAGATGGCGCTTCTATGAAAGCGCCATTTTCTGGGGTGGCTGCGGACTGCAATTCGCAGTGGGGGTGCCCAGAAAGCATGGGCACCCTGCACTGTGGATTCCAATCCCCAGCTGCCTAGTTGTACCCGGCTGGACTCAAAAATTAGGCGAAGCCCACGTCATTTTTTTTTTTAATTATTTCATGAAATAATTAAAAAAAAAAGGGCTTCTCTATATTTTTGGTTCCCAGCCGGGTACAAATAGGCAGCTGGGGGTTGGGGGCAGCCCGTACCTGCCTGCTGTACCCGGCTAGCATACAAAAATATGGCGAAGCCCACGTCATTTTTTTTTTCTTTTTGGGCAAAAAACTGCATACAGTCCTGGATGGAGGATGCTGAGACTTGTAGTTCTGCAGCTGCTGTCTGCTCTCCTGCATACACTAGTGAATGGAGGATGCTGAGACTTGTAGTTCTGCAGCTGCTGTCTGCTCTCCTGCATACACTAGTGAATGGAGGATGCTGAGACTTGTAGTTCTGCAGCTGCTGTCTGCTCTCCTGCATACACTAGTGAATGGAGGATGCTGAGACTTGTAGTTCTGCAGCTGCTGTCTGCTCTCCTGCATACACTAGTGAATGGAGGATGCTGAGACTTGTAGTTCTGCAGCTGCTGTCTGCTCTCCTCCATACACTAGTGAATGGAGGATGCTGAGACTTGTAGTTCTGCAGCTGCTGTCTGCTCTCCTGCATACACTAGTGAATGGAGGATGCTGAGACTTGTAGTTCTGCAGCTGCTGTCTGCTCTCCTGCATACACTAGTGAATGGAGGATGCTGAGACTTGTAGTTCTGCAGCTGCTGTCTGCTCTCCTCCATACACTAGTGAATGGAGGATGCTGAGACTTGTAGTTCTGCAGCTGCTGTCTGCTCTCCTGCATACAATGAACATTTTGAAGAAGGAAATGACATCAGACCTTTTTTTTTTTTTTTTCATCAACAATCTTTAATGGCATTGTGCACTGATTAAAAACGCAGTGAGCAAAAACGCAGCAAAAAACGCACCAAATCGCGGCAATAACGCATGCGTTTTTGCCGCGTTTTTTAGCCGCGGGTGCGTTTTTTAGACAAAAACGCACATAAAAACGCAGCGTGAAAAAAACGCCTAGTGCGCACATACCCTAAGTGTAGGATGAAGACTCACCTTCCTGCTGCCCACACACTCTGGACCTCTGAGCCTCTTCTTTTTATCTTCCCCAGTCATGTGCATCCTTTTTAGCCGGCACAGACTAGGCCTCTGACATCACTGTGTCGCGGGCGGAGGAGGGGACGCTGCGCTCTCCCACTGCTCGGGTCTGGCTGCTGCTGCTCGGTGGTGGCTCGAGCGGTGGGCCGGATCCCGGGGACTCATGGGACTTTTGGGGGTTGTGGAATAAAGAGGATATGAGGGTTCTGAAGTCGTCCTGTTTAGCAGAAATGAGGGCCGAACGGAATGTGTAAATTGCTTTTTTCATGCGTTGAAGTTATCTTGTGAATGCGTTTTTTCCAGCGCAGCTCAGCAACCCTAGACACTCGCTGAAGCTTCTTGGTGAGGTTATTGTGCCAGGGTTGTCTATTGATTCGTGGCATTCTGACAAGCACTAGAGCAGCAACCAAATCTATAGCTGGTGTGAGTGGCGCTGTAGAATAAGGTGGCGGTGTCTGTGTCATGGAGAGAAGATATGGAGGACAGCGGGAGGATAGGGTTAGTGTGTGAATGTCAAGATGTGCAAGGTTTCTTTGGAGGTGCACTAGTGATGGAGGGGTGGGGCAAGTGCGGAGGATAGCGATGAGAAGGTCAGTAGATGGTGGTCAGAGGGAGAGAGGGCTGATTGTGAAGTTAGATAGGGAGCAGAGGTGGGTGAAGATGAGGTCTAGTGTATGTCTATGTGTGTGGGTGGCTGAGGAAGACCGCTGAGTAAGGATGAAGTGAGGGACAGGAGTGTGGAGGCTGTAGACTGGGGGGTGTCAGTGGGGATGTTGATGTCACTCATGATATTGGTGATCATGTCAGCACAGAGAAAGTATAGAAGCCAGGTAGAGAATTGCTCAATATAAGCAGTGGCCAGGTCTGGGGGTTGGTACATGATGTCCACTTGGAGGGAGAGTAGATATGGACAGAGTTGTTAGAAATGAGAAGATCCACTCAAACTGTCTATTGCCAGGGCTAGGAGTGTGAGTGAAGTGAAGGCCGTCGTATCACAACTCAGCAGGGGAGGCAGTGTTGGTGGGTGTCAGCCATGTTTCGGAGAGGCCCAGGAAGGCTAGAAAATGAGAGGTAAAGAGGTTGTGAATAACGTGCAGTTTATTGCCCACAAAACAGACGTTCCGGAGCTCCAGAGAGCGGGAACGGGGGTGGAGTGGGGGAGGCAAAGGAATGGATTTTATGTTGAAGGGATTGTGGGTGATTCCAGCAGGTGGGGAGTGATAGGAGAGAAAAAAATTGGAGGTACCAGCTGTGAGGGTCCAGGATTGGGAGATATGTGACCAGCAGTGAGGAGAAGCAAAGAGAGAGGAAGAGTAGGTGGGAGAAGGAGCGCGGCCGGCATGTTTTACACATTATTAGGAGAGATCTGAGGCTAAGGAGTATCAGCAGATGGAGTCAGGTGAGGGGGGGGGGCGGGTAAAAGGGAAGGGGAGATCATTATTTAATAATTTATTTAGAGAGTGCTGGAGTTTGTGGATAGCGAAGGAGAGGGAGGATTAGTGGAGTTAGAACTGTTAGGGCATAGGTAAGCATAGAAAGATTAAGATTGGAAAAATGCAAAGGGAAGCATGGTTAGCGAGGTACCTCTGACCTTCTGCTCACGTGTGGGACATCATTTCTGATATGTCTGCTGCCCACTTATGGAGTCACACCCAGACCTCGATCATCACAGACCTGGGTCTCCACAATTATACATCTGGACAGGGAAAGAACCGGCCGTGAGCACGAGGGAGGAATCACAGGGAGGCCGGTCACAAACACTGCGGAGTAGGGAGTTAAGCCTGCTTTACACGGTACGACCGATTGTGCGATTTCACAATCGATTGTACCCGCCCCCGTCCTTTTTGCGTCACGGGCAAATCACTGCCCGTGTCGCACAAAGTTAGTAACCCCCGTCACACATACTTACCTCTCGTGCGACCTCGCTGTGGGTGGCGAACGTCCACTTCCTGGAGTGGGAGGGACGTTCGGCGTCACAGCGACGTCACACAGCCGCCGGCCAATAGAAGCGGAGGGGCGGAGATGAGCGGGACGTAAACATCCCGCCCACCTCCCTCCTTCCACATAGAGCCGGCGGCGGCCGCGGGAGGCAGGTGAGCTGCTCATCGTTCCCGTGGTGTCACACGGAGCGGCGTGTGCTACCACGGAAACGATGGTCAACTAAATTAAACGATATTATGGAACCTAGCGAGCAGTACCCGACTCACAATTTGTTAGCGATACTGCGTCGCTAGGAGGTGTCACACAGGCCGGCATCGCCAGCGATGCCGGATGTGCGTCACAAAAACCGTGACCCCGACGATCTATCGCACGATAGATTGTCTGGTGTAAAGCAGCCTTAAGACTGGAGATAATATCAATATTTGGACTGATACTCCGCAGGAGAAGACACAAGATGGAGGAGACTCGTGTGGACTAGGATCAAAGACTTAGCATATTGCATTCAGGACACAGATATACCAGCAGAGACAGATTCACAGGTGTGAATTGGGTTCAGTGAATATGATGGATATTGCAGCCAGAGTTAATTTCTTACCTCCACTCCCCGCCTCACAAGAGGGCAATGGGTGAAGACTGGTCATGGTGAATCTTCCCAGCGATGTGACCCCCTCATCAGGGACAGGAAATATAGTGAGTCTAGGCGGAGTGTGGAAATCAGGGTTTCCCCAGGTGGGATGACGATGAGCGCACACACCGCAGGAACATCCGGTGAAAGAGTAATGCAAAAGCAGCATTATTGTTTCAAGTGGACGTTTAGATTTCTGCAACTTCAGGAACCAGCGAGAATGAACCAGCCTTCATAGCCCTGAGACTTCTAAAGGGATAATAAAACCTTCATGGAAGCAAAAACAAATAATATCAAGGTAAAATGTTGAACCTTGGACACAAAAAAAAACCGGTCACAAAAAAATACAAAAGAATCAGAGAGACAAGACCTGGACAGAAGACACTGACTTATCTGACATTTCCTAGAGCGGTGAGACTGGTGATCACTGTAGTCCCGGTGTTGGCTTCCCCAGTGGTTTGTTTCAGAACTGGAGGCGATGATGCTCTGTTCTTCAGTCACCTGACTGCTGAGGCTTCTGATTGGCTTAGCTGGTCAAGTGACTGGCACAGGACATCATCATGTGCCTATCCAATGATGTCCCTTCTAATCACCTGACTACAGCAGCCAGTCACAGGCTTCAGCGTGGGACATCATCACTTCCTGTCCTATCAGGTAGCAATAGGGTGACCGGTGCTGGGTACTCGAGGGTCAGTGCTGGATCTGTTCCACCTCCGCGATAGCCGACAGGCTGCTTGGATGGGATCCGCAGTGGCTCGAGGGGTCTCCGGACCCGAGGCAGGGTCGCGCGGCCACTCGAAATGAAAAGGGGGGATGTTTGCAAGGAGTGAAAAATAGTTTGTGACGCCATCCACGGGTAGTGGTAATATGGGATACTACCGCTGCTGCATTTGGGGGACTGCCTGGGAGCGATGGGATGGCAGCTTGTGATGTTAACCCCTCTGTGGGCAGGGGGAAGGTGTCCTGGGGCTCAGTGGTGTAAAGATGGGGACCCGTCGGGAGGAAAGGAGTACAACGTACTCATACAATCCAGAAATTCTGACACCGACAACGGGTAAACCAAAGTCCTGAATGCCATGCAGATGTTGTTGGAGCAGCCTGGGTCCATACCCTTTTGGCGTGGCTGGTTGGTCTGAAGCCTTGTCCCTTGGCACTGTGTTTACGCTTTGTGGATCCCTTTTGCCCGAAACTACTCGGGTCCTGCTCACCCGTGTGGCTAATGGAGTGAGCTTGCTCTCAGGGTTCACGCTTGGGATTTTCTGGATGATCTTGGGAAGTCCTATCCCCCTCGTTGCGCTAGTACCCCGATTTTGGAGCGGGTGGAGAATGTCTTGTGAAGACTCCGTCCTCGTCGGGTGAATTACTGGGCTGCGTGAAGCTACTTCCCAGCCTAGGGTCCGCGTACCCTGTCGTGCCCTTGCCCCTGCCCAGTTGTAGCACAAGGCCTCCGGTCTGCCCTCCGTGGCAGTACTGTGCCCCTTGTCACTACCCCCTGCGACCGGGGTTCCAGCTCCTGCCAGGCCAACGTCTGGCACCTGGGACGGGTACAGGAGCCCAGCTCTGCAGTGTGACCTGTCACTGCTGCGCACAAACTCTCTACTTTCTGACACTTCTGGCCCTCTTTCTACCATCCCTCCATCTGGGTGACCCTATTCCCCCTCAGGCTGCCCAATGGGTGTCTGGTGGGTGTGGTCCAGAGTGTTCCTCAGGATTTGTGCATATCTGTTCTTAGCCACACCAAAGGGACAGGACCCGTAACCAAGGAGGAGCGGATACCATGCTGAAGGGCAGATTGCATAGCACCCTTGTGACGACCTGATAGGCCAGGGCGTCACAGATCTTTGGGGGTCAGTGCTGGATCCTTGGGGGTCAGTGCTCGATCCTCGGGGGTCAGTGCTGGATCCTCGGGGGTCAGTGCTGGATCCTCGGAGGACAGTGCTGGATCCTCGGGGGTCAGAGGTAGATCCTCGGGGGTCAGTGCTGGATACTTGGAGTAGAGTGCTGAATCCTCGTGGGTCAGTGCTGGATCTTTTTCCTGCAACCTGGCACTAATGTGAAGGCAGCACAATATCAGTGTATAGGGTCCTTCTCCCCATCTATGTCCCCTCCCCCGCTCCTCGTCCATGTCTCTCCTGCTTTTCCATTATGATAAAATGTATAAAATAAATGTAACAAAGTGATAAGTAAACTTTTTTCATATAAATCACTGTTTACTTTTACAATTTTTTTTTATGCAATCTCCTCTTAATAGGATTGCAAATATTCAGAAGCTGAATAACCGGTTTTGTTCTTGAACCGCTGCTCACAGCTGAGGGGTTGTCACATTGTATCACTGAAAATAACATCCGTACACAGACGTTTTCCTGTCTTGACACCACATCTCTGTAATAATGATGTAACGTCAGCTGGAAAGTCCCAGTGTTCAGAGCAACATTATCAGAATCTTATAAACGGGGGAAGGGGGCCGTGCATGTAAGGGGAGGGGGCCGTGTATGTAAGGGGAGGGGGGGCGTGCATGTAAGGGGAGGGACCATGCATGTAAGGTGAGGGGGGCGCGCATGTAAGGAGAGGAGGACGTGCATGTAAAGTAAGGTGGCTGAATGGAATTAAGGTGCATCTCAGACACTAACAGCAAGCAGAGGACGAGATTTCCCCCCTCCTTTCCACATCCATGTCCTGGGGTTATGGGGGGCAGTGTAGGAGGATACATTAGCATGTCCTGAAATCATACACAGCGACACCTCTGCCCACAGGTTTTGTCTGGTACTGCAGGTCTACTCTACTGATAACTGGAGCTGCAATCCCAGACACAACCTGTGCTCCAGGGGGGCGCTAGAGGAAAGCTGCCATGCCTCCACGATTCTAGAGGAAAAAATAGAGTAAAAAACAATAAACAATGTATAGAAAAGTGAAGATCTCTGTTTCGGCCCTTAGGGGCCAAAGTCTGAAGCATGAAGATACAATAAGATTTCCTCAGCTTGTGAAGTTTTATATGAGTACCTCCTCTTCATTGTCTCTCAACTTGTTAAAAAACCTGGAATCGCACCTGCGAGACAGTATGTGTAGCCTTTGTGAAATGTTCAGGCAAAGGCAGCCAAAGCTTAACGCATTGTATGGTAGATTTATGGCTTGTAATGCGATCTCTTATATACTGGGTAGTCTCTCCAACATACAGGAGACCACAAGGGCATTTCACGATGTCCACTACAAAGTTAGATTCACATGTGTAATTACCCAGAATGGAAAAGGTTTTCCTTATGTGTGGATGTACGATATTTGGGGTTTAATAACATTAGAACAAGCTGCACGGCCAAAAAAGGGAATGTACCTTGTCGCTTGTTGCCCAAAAATTGATGGATAGTCAAGTGACGCTGACTACAAATATCTGCCCTAACTAACTGGACCTTAATATTCTGGGGACGTTAAGTACCAATAAGTACTGATTCTTTAAAAGCCTCAATGGTAGGATAGGCTCTCTTCAACAGAGGCCAGTGTTTCTGGATAATATGATAGATCCGTGGCATCGTTGTGTGGAATGTATGAATGGGATAAATTCAACCCTTGTACTTGATGTAACTGTGGATGGCCTGGTTTTATCCCATTGTAGCTTCTGTTTGAGAAGGGCATATGGATAATTCCTAGGTAGGAATTTAGTTGACATTTCTTCAAGTCTCATATGGCGAGGCATCTGAGAGTATTGTAGTAACATGGTGGAACTGTGAGCACCTAAGCTATTTTTAGTGGTCCTAGGATGACAACTCTAAAAATGTAGTAGATTGTTGTAGTCCGTCGGTTTGGCGTAAACATCTGTACTTAGGCAACCATTAGAATTCTTAATAACAGTTGTATCTAAAAATGCAATACGGAATAAATCATGAATAAGTGTAAAATCGAGACCTTCTTGTGATGTATTTAAATGTGTCAGGAAACTAAGTGTCTCTAAAGGGCCATTCTAAATGCCAAAAACGTCATCTATATAGCGAAACCAGTCTAAAGAGTGAGTTAAAAATAAACTTATTGTAAACAAATTGGTTTTCAAATGCATCCACACAATAGCAATAGCATAGGCTGGCGCTACATTTGAGCCCATTGCGGTCCCAGAGATTTGTAGATAATAATAGTCCCCAAATATTTTTTTTTCCCTAAGGACGATATTTAAAAGGTCAATGCAAATTTTAATTCAGTCTCTATGCAATTGGGATTGATGCAACATTTTACTAACTGCCTGAATCCCTAAATGATGAGAAATGGAGGTGTATAAGCTATTCACAACCAATGTTACAAGAATACTGTCTGTAGGTATGGAAGCTGTGTTGTGAATAATTGTGAGAAAGTGGCCAGTATCCAGTGTGAAAGAACGGCTATTTTTAACTAGAGGTGTAAAAACCTTCTCTAAATAAATAGATAATGGGACTAAAGGAATCTGTTGACACAACGATTGGGCGACACAGAGGATTATGTAAAGATTTGCGAATCTTCGGTAACATATAAAATACCGGTATCACTAGATATTTTTTATGAAGAAAGGTGGCAGTTTTTTTTTTATCAATAGTATTAGTATTTAATACTAAGTATTTGGCAATGACCCGGTCAATTTGACGATCAATGTCAGAAGTAGGGTCTCTGGGAATTAGTTTATAAACACTAGTATTCGATAGCTGACGGCATATCTCATTAAGATGTTATGATATAAAACCACTATAGCCCCGCCCTTATCCACACGTTTAATAATAATTTGTTTACTGAGTTTAAGGGAAGAAATAGCCGTTTCTCTATCACACTGAGATATTGATGTGTTGCTAAACGTCCTACTCTGTATTCTGAGGGAAAACGTTTAATTTCCCTATCCACAAGGTCAATGTAGTTTTCTATAACATGGTAGCAATGTGGGCTAAAATTACTGGGGCTAGGCAAACCCAAATGGTCAATAGATAAGATAGGTTTTGGAATGGATGTCACTGAGTTACTGACATCACCATCCCTGAAATATTCCGGCAGTGACCGATGGAGCTTCGTTTTCAGAACATTCTCAGAACGAAGCTCTTTAGGAATTGATGGGCATTGTGGGACATTACTTCTTAGCTAATGTTGAAACGTTGATGATTTATTTTGAAGTAGCAAATTGGTGAACGAGGAAGTGTGGGGGAGTCTTTTCAATGTATGAAAAGCGCAGTGGAAATAGAAGCGCTACATAAATGAATAAATATTATTATTATTATTATTATTCAAATAAACAATTTTTTCTGTGTATGTTTTTAACTCTACACTTACTGGGTTATCAATGGGGGTGTCTGATAGGCTGGAGGCTGCTATTTTTAGGCTGGGAAGGGACAAGTAACCATGGACCTTCCCAGCTTGACAAAGCCAGCCTCCAGCTGTCTACTTTACCTTCAGGGCTGGCATCAGCACCCAATGTAGTCGGGTAAGTGCTGGGGCCCTAGACAGTCAAGGGGACCCACTTAAAGTCTATAGTTCTGCGGCCCCCAGGACAAGTTCCAAGATCAGAGTGCTCGGGCTGACAGCCGCATTTTCCTGGCTACTGGCCCTTTAAACTCACACTTGCACCCAACATTCACTGAATGCAGGTACATTTAAGGTCATCTGTGGGTGGAGCTAGCACGCAGTGTCCCACAGATGAAGAGGAGCTGCAGCTCAGTCGTCAGTGTACCCCAGCACTGCGTACGCCTTTCCGAGCTGTATGGGCCCCCCAAGCTGTATGCCCCCCCTGAACTCCATGTACCCCCCTGAGCTGTATGGGCCTCCCCTGAGCTGCATGGGCCCCCCTCCTGAGCTGTATGTGTCCCATAGTGTTATATGTGCAACCTCCTAATCTGTATCAGCCTCCCAGAGATGTATGTGGCCCCCCTGAGCTGTTTGATCTACCTAGAGCTGTATGGGCCCCCTCAGCTGTATGTGTGGCCCCCAAGAGCTGTATATGCAGCCACAGAGCTGTATGTGCATCCCCCTAGATTTTTAAGTGCCTTTCCTCAGCTGTATGGGCTCCCCAGAGATGTATGGGCCCCCAGAGCTATATGTGCGGACCCCAGAGCTATATGTGCGGCCCCCTGAGCTGTATGATCTCCCCAGAGCTCTATACCACCACCCCAGTAATGTGTATGCCCCTCAGAGCTGCATGCCACCCCAGTATCATCTATGCCCCCACTATGCCCCTCAGTAACATGTCTGGTCCACAGTAATGTGAATGCCCATCAGTAAAGTATGCCCATCCAGTAATGTGTATGCCCCCAGTAATGTTTATGCCCCCAGCATCCCCGTGATGTATATACTGTAGCCCCCAGCCTGCCTTGTTATGTATATACTATAGCTCCCAGCCCCTCCTGTGATGTATATATTGTAGCCTCCAGCCCCTCCGGTGATGTACTGTTTCCCCCAGCCTCTGTGATGTAGATACTTTATCCCCCATGTCCCTTTTGATGCATATACTGTAGCCCCCAGCCTCACCTGTGATGTATTTACTGTAGCCCCCAGCCCCTTCGCTGATGTATATACTGTGGCCCCATATCCGCCTGTGATGTATACACTGTAGCCCCCATACCATCCTGTAATGTAAAAACTGTAGCCCCCAGCCTCACCTCTGATGTATTTACTGTAGCACCCAGCCCCTCCTGTGATGTATATACTGTAGCCCCCATATCCTCCTGTGATGTATATACTGTAGCCACCAGCCTCCCCTGTGATGTATATACTGTAGCCCCCAGCACCTCCTGTGATGTACATATAGAAGTGTCAGTGTGCACTGACATGTCTGTTTGTGCAGGCCGTGCTGCGTGATGGCTATCACTAACACATGCCTGGGAGGCATGCTGCTAGATTTCCCATTTTAAAAATATCTCTAATATGTCAGTGTGTGTGCATGATGTGTATCTATGTGTGTCAGTGTGTATGACTGTCTATAGATTGGTCTGTTTCTATGTATTTTTGTGAACTTGTCTTCTAATATGTATATTATATGTATTTTTATATATCTGTGTATGTGCATGTCTGTGTGTGGATGGGGCCCACTGAGACGAAAATCTAGAGCCGGCCCTGTTAACGTTGGTTGGATGTCAAAAATAGGGGGGGACCCCACGTCACTTTTTTTTAATTGTTGACAGCAGACGGCAGGCAACGTCTGCATGTAATAAAGCTTATTGATTGGCTGTGCTGCAGCTTTTCACCAAACTTTATTAGCATACAAACATCACCCAGACTCCGAACTCGGACACACACTTTTTATAAAATTCCGTGTTGTGGTCCGAGGTTAACTTTACTTGTCCCTAGTGAAAACACGAGAAATTGCTAAAGTTGAATGCTACTCCAAGCTGGGCCAAAATTCTGTGACTTTTCAAAGGTTTTATGTCTTTGGTGTGAAAGGCCAATGAGTTGGAGACCTCTGGATTTCTTCAGTCTGGAGTGAGCCAAGCAGAAATCCCTGCAATGAGGATATTAATGGTCATCTGAGGAAGGTTCTGCCACTCATGGTAGTTGCGTGGAACGTCACGTTCCATGCAACTACCATGAGTGGCAGGTAATGATCGGTAGCCGGACCCCTCTAGTCTCCATTCCTGGTGCACTAACATCTCAGTGACGCCTGGTGTTGTGTGGAAAATCGTCTCCTGGGACACTTTCGAGAAATGGCGGTACCACTGGGTCCACCAAAAAAAATCAATGTAACACTGAGCTGTTAGTGTACCTGGAATGGAGTCTAGAGGGGTCCGGCTACCGATCATTACCTCACCCAACACCATAATCCCGGGAGAAGTTTAAGGTCAAATTCAAGAAGAAATTAAGAAAATTCTGAAGAGTTCACAAACTTTCATGCACCACTCTACAGTACAGTACACACCATATACAAGATTTTCACTTATGTGCACATTATTAGTATCAGCAGGAGTTTTATAACCCTGCTGCCTGAGCGTCTTCTTCCTCCTCGGGGCCTCGCTCCATTCATCCACTGTCTGTAGGAATGTGGAATAATTTGTGAATGGGCGATAGAGAACTGAAGTTATAACCGGATGCATCAGTGACTCATGCTCAGATCTACGCTTTGTGGCTGACTCACCGGCACATGACTCGTCGAGATATCACAGCTTACTCTTGAGCTGTCCGGCAAGCAGGCGCCGCCTTGTTAGGGTCAGCAACTTTTGGATGCTGCACCAACATCACTGGTGGACACAGACAGAAGAGGCCCCTGTGACAGTGCGTGGGTGCAGTGCAGTCCAATAGCTCCTCATAATGCACAATTCCTCCTACTTTGGGGGTGGTAGTGGCCCGCTGAAATCTTGGGCCCTTGTGCGGCTGCACAGGTTGCGCTTATTATATGTCCAGCCCTGACTCACAAAGATTTTGAAGCAGAAGAGGCTTCAGTAATACCCACGTGGTGTTTTTCCTGTACCATCTTCTTTGTCTTCTTCATTAATTCTTTTTGTCATCGGAGTCTTGTTTTTTTCTTAATTCGATATATAAAATAGTGGAAGCCGTCAGAAGAACGGAGCGGTCACTCTTCTTTTAGCAGCTTAAAGACATTCGAAGTCTAAAAGAAAGGACGGAGCATGTGCACAAGTGGCTCTGACACAGACTTGCACGCGTCCATTTCTTACCTGTACAAGTCCTCTATGTATGAGCGTCCCCGAAATGACCAATACTACAGTATATCATCTACAAAGGAATCACAGGCTAGTATTATGGCTGAAAATCGGACATTTTTATTGAATACACCACAAACAAGTTACAATAGCATGGATCCCCATCATGGGGTAAGGAGACTGCGGCGCAGAGGGTGGTCAGTGATTAAGACGTCACACATTATACACCATACACAAGAAAATGGAAAATACAATGGATTGTAAAATTACTGCACTTAACCCATCAATGAAAGTGCAAAAATATGGCTACACGATGAAACAACAATGCAGAAATGTCTCCTACGTAAGGTATAGCGATGCAGACACAGCCGCTAAACATAGTGTGACGATACAACCATACACATACAAAAAGCAGTGGGATGGCTTTACGCTTTTTTGATCAAAAATAATGTTTACTAAGTCCCCTATGTTTATTTATATGCATTATGCTTCTAGTTACAACCTGGTATATGTTCATATTATTCTTATTTTGGGTTTTCTTTAACCATACACATATAGTATTAAGAAACAATAAGAATTACTGCAGACTGAATGTATCCTAATAAAAGGGCCTTAATATGCCGGCAATGTGCTAGATATTGCTGGACTAAAGGCTACTTTACACGCTGCGATATCGGTCCCGATATCGCTAGCGTGGGTACCCGCCCCCATCTGTTGTGCGACACGGGCAAATCGCTGCCCGTGCCGCACAACATCGCGCAGACCCGTCACACATACTTACCTGCCTGGCGACGTCGCTGTGACCGGCGAACCGCCTCCTTTCTAAGGGGGCGGTCCGTGCGGCGTCACAGCAATGTCACTGAGCGGCCGCCCAATAGAAGCGGAGGGGCGGAGATGAGTGGCCGGAACATCCCGCCCACCTCCTTCCTTCCTCATAGCGGCCGGGACGCAGATAAGGAGAGGTTCCTCGTTCCTGCGGCGTCACACATAGCGATATGTGCTGCCGCAGGAGCGACGAACTACATCGTTACTGCTGCAGTAACGATAATCGAGAATGGACCCCCATGTCACCGATGAGCGATTTTGCACGTTTTTGCAACGATGCAAAATCGCTCATCGGTGTCACACGCAGCAACATCGCTAATGCGGCCGGATGTGCGTCACAAATTCCGTGACCCCAACGACTCCGCATTAGCAATGTCGCAGCGTGTAAAGCCCCCTTTAGTCATAATTTGTTAAGCACAAAATCAAACCCCAAATAGATAAATAGAGTGGCAATCAAATGTTTTCCAGGAAATGGCTGTGGCCAAGTGGATGAGTGTGAACTAGTAATCTCGGAAAGAGATCACCTTGACAAATGTTTCACCCCCTTTGACAAGCATTTTACCACCCCACCTCCACAAGCGTTTCATTGCCCCACCTCCACAAGGGTTTCATTGCCCCACTTCCACAAGCATTTCATTGCTCCACCTCGACAAGCGTTTCATCTCCCCAACTTGACAAGCGTTTCATCACTCCACTTCAACAAGTGTTTCATAGCACCACCTTGACAAGCATTTTACCGCCTCACCTCGACAAATGCTTCACGACCCCACGTCAACAAGCATTTCATCGCCCCACCTCGACAACCATTTCACCGCCCCATCTCAACAAGCATTTCACCACCCCACTTTGACAAGCATTTCATCGCCCCACCTCCACAAGCTTTTTATCGCCCTACCTTCACAAGCATTTCATTGCACCACCTCCACAAGCATTTCAACGTCCCACCTCCACAAGGATTTCAATGCCACACCTCGACAAGCGTTTCACCGCCCCACCTTGACAAGTGTTGCAATGCCCCACCTCCACAAGTGTTTTATTGCCCCACCTCGACAAGCATTTTGCTGCCCCACCTTAACAAATGCTTCACCACCCCATGTCGACAAGCATTTAATCTCCCCACCTCGACAAGCGTTTCAACACCTCACGTCGACAAACATTTCACCAGCACACCTCAACAAGCGTTTCTTTCCCACCTTGACAAGCATTACACAGCCCTATCTCAGCAAGCGTTCACCACCCCACCTCGACAAGCGTTTCCATCTCGACAAACGCTTCACCACCCTACCTTGACAAGCGTTTTATTGCCCCACCTTGACAAGCATTTCATCACCCCACCTCAACATGCACTTCATTGCCCCACCTCGACAAGCATTTACCCGCCCCACATCGACAAGCGATTCACCACCCCACCTTGACAAGCGTTTTATCGCCTCACCTCCACAAGTATTTTATCGCCACACCTCAACAAGCATTTTGCCGCCCCATCTCGACAAACCCTTCACCACCCCATGTCGACAAACATTTAATCGTCTTACCTTGACGTGCGTTTCAACAGCTTACCTCAACAAGCGTTTCACCAGCACACCTCAACAAGCATTTCCTCGCCCCACCTTGACAAGCATTTCACTGCCCCATCTCAGCAAGCGTTTCCATCTCGACAAAAGTTTCACCACCCCACCTCGACAAGCGTTTCATCACCTCACCTTGACAAGCGTTTGATCGCCTCAACTCAACATGCATTTCATCGTCCCACCTCAACAAGTGTTTCACCACCCAACCTCGACAAGCATTTCACCGACGCACTTTGACAAGCATTTCAAGGCCCTACCTCGACAAGCGATTCACAACCCCACGTCAACAAACAATTCATCGCCCAACCTCCACAAGAGTTTCAATGCCCCACCTCCACAAGCGTTTCACTGCGCCACCTCGACAGGTGTTTCACTGTTCCACCTTGACAAGCATTTCACCACCTCATCTCGACAAGCGTTTCATTGCCCCACCTCCACAAGCGTTTCAATGCCCCACCTCCACAAGCGTTTCACCGCCCCACCTCGACAAGTGTTTCATCGGCCCACCGCCACAAGTGCTTTATTGCCCCACCTCGACAAGCATTTTGCTGCCCCACCTCCACAAATGCTTCACCACCCCACGTCGACAAGAAATTAATCGCCCCACCTTGACAAGCGTTTCACCACCCCACCTCGACAAGTGTTTCACTACCGCACCTTGACAAGCATTTCATCACCCCATTTTGACAAGCATTTCACCTCCCCACCTCGACAAGTGTTTCATCACCCTACCTTGACTAGTGTTTCTTCACCCCCACCTCAACAAGAGTTTCATCGCCCCACCTCGACAAGATCATTTCATCTTCAAATTGCTTAACTTTTCACCATAACAGTAATTTTTACCAGGGGTGCTCAACTTTTGCATGCCACCGTATGTATAGTATTATCCAACATTAACTACATACAAACAAAATCATGTATAATTTACAGGAAGAAAAGGGGGAAGCTATAGCTATATATACACATAAATTATTAATAAACTGGCCTTGTCAAAGTAATAAAATGGAGCTCTAGTGTTATATTGCAAGTGTTTAATTTTTTTAGCATTTATTGAGCTCTTGATCAGACAGAATTTCCCTGAAAAGGAAACTGAATTCACAAAACCCTACAGAGAGGCCTGGCGTTTTTTTTTGTCAAGCGTTTTTATAGAAGTAAAGGCTAATATAAAGGAAGAAATAGAAGACATTTTTGCTTGTATTAGGGTCTGTTTGATTTGGGTGAGAGGTGAATAAATACTGTATAATTATATAATAAAATCTGATAAAATTCTAATTTCAGTAGATTTGCTCCAATTTGATTGGGAAACTTAAATTGCATCAAATGTATTCTATGAGAATCAAATAAGGCTCGACTGGCAGTAACACAAAAAAGTTTATTTTGCCCTCAGGTGTCCTTGTGATGAAAGATAAGTAGAAAAAAAATCCATCACCGTGGTCTGCTTCAAAAAAGTTTTTTTAAAACTTTATTTGATTAAAGATAGTTAAAAATCATATATATATTTAAAATCTTATGCGTTTTAGACCTAGGGCCCCCCAATCTTAGGGTTTGAAATGCGTAAGATTTTAAATGTGTGATTTTTAACTATCTTTAATAAAATGGAGTTTTAAAAAAGTTTTTTGAAGCAGACCACGGTGCTGAATTTTTTTCTACTTATCTACAAGTAACCCACTGGGACAGCCTATCCTGGATTCCGTGCACTGTACCAGGACATGAAATATGGGTTGGTATGGTAGGCTAAAAAACCTTTTTTTTCTTTGTCCCTGTGATTCCGGGGCGTAATGACAGCCAGTATGCAGCGCAAAGGAAAGTAAGAAACAAGGGAAATAGGGTACAACGGGGGCCCTGACAATAGGAAGAGGGGGTACGAGTGATATACAAGGGTTAATAGTTTCTATATTTCTACATTTTAAATACTTTATTATTACATTAATATATTTTGTATAAGTATATACTAGCCGCAGTCTAGTCTGAGTCTGAATATACAAAGGTCTTATTTTTTGTTTAAAATATTTTCTTATCTCATATGTAAGACTCTACATCTCTGTATTTCTAAGACTAAAGGGCACTTTACACCTTGCGATATCGCTAGCGAGCATACCCGCCCCCGTCGGTTTTGCATCACGGGCAAATCGCTGCTCGTGGCGCACAATATCGCTAACACCTGTCACACAGGAGTTACCTTCCTAGTGACGTCGCTGTTGCCGGCAAACCGCCTCCTTTCTAAGGGGGAGGTTCGTTCGGCGTCACAACGACGTCACTAAGCGGCCGCCCAATATAAGCAAAGGGGCGGAGATAAGCGGGACGAACATCCCGCCCACTTCCTTCCTTCCTCATTACGGGCAGCTGCAGGTACGAGGTTGTTCCTCGTTCCTGCGGTGTCACACATAGCAATGTATGCTGCCTCAGGAACGATGAACAACCTGCGGCATGAACAACCAACGATATCATGAAAATGGACGACGTGACAACGATCAACGATTTTTGACGCTTTTGCGATCAGTGATCGTCGCTCCTAGGTATCACACGCAACGATATCGCTAACGACGCTGGATGTGCATCACTAACGACATGACCCCAACGATATCTTGTTAACGATATTGTTGCGTGTAAAGTACCCTTTAAAGGTCATATGATCAACTGGTAAATTTCCACTAGAAGCATTTATCTGTGTACTGGTAAAAATACAGTAACTCATCATGCTCACAAGTGTGCAGGTCCAAGCGCTCGATATCTAAGAGGCCTAATTCAATTTGGACCTCACTGGTGATCCCATAAGCTGACATATGAGTCGGAGCAGAACAGCTACAACAGTTTTTGGTGCCCAACGTGGGGCCGTGGCTAACCAGCCTATTTGGACGAAATTTTAGGGACTCTCGAGACAGTGAAATTTCAGCTGCAGCAAGGTAAGAAGTTTTATTCTTACACTTTATTTCACTCTCTCTGATTTCCCGAATATTCTGGTTAAGGCTGTACACACGGTTCAAGAACCCAGACAGTATTGTGTGTGCTGTCAATTTTGTGTATGTCTGAGTGAGAGTTGAAAAATAGAGTAATAAGATAATCTGTCTGTCTACTAACTGGTTGCATAGTACGGTGGTACGGAATTTGGACAGTCTCTGTTAATATTTGCTGTGGTCATCTTGGATGGGCAATACACTGGTCTAGGGATACAGTATGTTCTCATAAGTTTCATACTAATGCCTAGATAAAGTAGGCAGGCTGTGAGTCTGTTGTATGTATGTTGATGAGAAACCTCTGAATGACATGAGTGATGAGTAACCGAGTGTGAGGGACAAATAGATAAGTCCCTGATTGATGGGGGCTCCGTTAGGTGTGGTCCCCTTTATGGGACAGAGGACATTCAACTCACTTTGAGCTGAATATCAGTGATTGAGATAAGTGACTCTGTGTAATAATATACAAATATAAATTAATGGTTATAGGCCATACTGTGGACTGTGAAAAGATGTTCTGGTTGTGAAATGTCAAGGGGCAGAGCCATATAGGATATTTATGTGGATATGTGCCCCCCCCTGCAGCGGTCGAACCGCTCGGATCCGGGGGTTACTGCTGTGGCTCGAGGATCTCCGGACCCAGGGGCTTGCGGCCACTTCAAATGCAAAGGGGAATTTACAGGGGATAAGAGTTTGTGACGCTACCCGTGGTTCGCGGTAAGGGGAGTACCGCCGTTGCCGATGGAAGTACCCAGAGAAGATGGAGTGGGGAAGCCAGATGATGTTCCCTCCATGGGTAGGGGAGACCCCGGGACTCTGGATAGCGAGATGCTGGTGTAGGGGAGCGCAGCACTGGTTGGAAGCAGGGGAGGACCACGTTGGTGATGATGCGACCGCAAAGCAGACTCTGAAAACAAGGTAAACCAAGTCTCTGGGTGCCGCTCTTGGGGGAGCTCGTCCTGATATCCGTCCCATCTGGTACTGCTGCATGGTCCAGAGCCTGCCTCGTGCACAAATTAAAAATCTTCTGGTGGCCCGTTGGCTTAAAGCTGTCCATGCCCCGCTTCCTACTTGTTGGTAGAGGAGCTGCGCTCTCAAGGGCTCACACTTGGGATTTCTGTGGGCTGCGTGGGTTCGAAAGCCCTATCCCCCTCGTTGCGCCAGTGCCCCTGATCGCTGAGCTTCTTGGGGACAATCCATAAAGTCATTATCCTCCGCAAGTTAATTGCCGGGTTGCCTGAAGCTACTCCCCAACCTAGGGTCCTGTACCACGCTGTGCTTTTGGTCCCAGACCGGTTATTAGGCTCGAGCTGCTGACCGTCCTCCAAGACCAGGTCTAGTCACCCAGACTCAATACCCTGTGACCAGGTCTCTAACTCCTCCGGGCCCAGACCACTGTCTGCGACCCAACCTGTAACTTCCAGGGAGTCACTACTCCCTCAGCTCCTCACTTCTCGAGGGCTAACACTGTTCTGCTCACTTCCCTCCCACCAGCCTGCCTGATCCCTAGGTGGGAAGCCCTATTCCACCTAGGCAGCCCACTGGTGTGCCTGACAGGGTGTGGTGTGAGGTGTGGTTGGGACCAGGGTGTCACAGAACCTGCAGAAATCCAGCAAAGTGCAGGCCATTCTCCTCCTTGGTAACCTGATCCCACACCAGTGCAGCAGGACAGACACCCCCCCAGTGTAAGAGCTAAGCAGAGCAGTGGGGGAGGGGCTGGAGCAGAGTGAGTGAGGAGAGTGAAGAGAGCAGACCAGGGGAGGATAGCTCCTGGCTGCTGTAATGAAGGGAAGTGTGAGGAAGGGGCCTGAGGTGAACGGGGCAGGGTAGCGGCCCGCCGGCAACAAGGGAAGACCCGGATCACTGCAGGGGGAGTGGGCTCCCCGTTCCCGACTGAGGAGAGAGTGGAGAACAAGGCAGGAGAAAGAGGCATCTGACTGCAGGGCAAGAACAGGGGTCTGCTGTTACGAGGGGGACCCGGGGAAGCGTGCCAAGATGGGAAATAGACAGCTTCCGCCGGTCAAGGTCCACTGTGCGGTGTAAGGGACCGCTGCTATGGTCAGGAAAGAGTGAGCGGGTTGCTGCTAGTGATCGTCTGGAACGTCACAGACGATCTATGTACACCGGTCCGCCCTAACCCGTGAGGGTTGTATGGCTCGGGGCTTCTCGTACGGTGTACCTGTTGCACGGGGACGAACAGAGGTGCCTACACACGTGTGCCAGCGGGAGTCACAGGAATATGGCACGGGGCTAGCACAGAGGTGCCCACGCACGTGTGCTTCAGAAACCAAGTGAGTCCGACAGAGACTCGAGGAGCTCACCTGGGACAGGAACACAGCCTGCTAAACGGGATACTGCCGGAGCAGCAAGGCAGGGGCAAGACCTGCAAACTAGGTGCTGCCTGAGCAGCAAGGGCAAAGCCCACAAAAGACAATAATGCTTAAGCAGTGGCATGGCAGCACGCTGCCAGACATCCAAACATAGAAGGACGGTCGCGCGCCGCCATGATGGCAGGGGGAGCTTTTAAGGAGGTGTAGCTCCACCCAAGGGCGGGCGCGAGACGGGCGTGACCCAATCAGGATTCGTGACGTCCTGGCCCAGCCAGTCAGGATTCAGCACATCACCAGCCTCGTCATCGGGCCGTGTGATATCAGTGAGCGAATCAGAAGACGTCACGTGGAGCACATGCTCATCTTCCTGCCACTGGGTCATAAAGGCGGGATCCCCGGTTTCACAATGTGCAGATACATGGGACGTCTTGCTGCTTCCCTGAGCATCTATGCTTTGCACACTGCGCAACCTCCCAGAGCCTCTGTGATGCTGAGCAGGAGAGCTTGTGGCAGGCAAGGGATGGGAGACCGCTCCATTCCCTGCAAGGGGAGAACCACTAGGTGTCACCCTTCTGCTGTGTCTCTGAGAAGGCAACTCTTGCAGACTGCACTGTCTCCCAGACCTTTGGCGCTGCTGAGCAGGAGGGCTCGCGGCAGACAAGGAATGGGGGACCACCTCATTCCTTGCAATAAGAGAGCCACAACGTGTAACAGTCTGCTGTACCGTGTGTGGATCCCAAAAACACCCTCCGTACCGAAGGCTGCGGACACCGGCAGTTCCTATTTTACCAGTGACTCTGTGTGGTTTAATCGTGAGTACAACAGTGCCATCCGGCACCACGCTGCGCTCCACCGCAACCCTGCACCCGGCCAAAACCCATCCTACGGAATCCTCCTCCCTCCTATCGGGCCCCGGGACCACCAGCCCCTACCCACGGAGGGGTCAACACCTAGCTGCTCCCTGCCATCGCTCCCGGGAACCCCGTCACCAGCAGCGGTGGTGCCCACCATCACCACTACCCGTGGGTGGTGTCACAAACTCTCCACATCCCGAAAGAAACCCAATTCCCCCTTTCACTCGAGGGTCTCCGATCCCCCAAGCAGCCCCCCGCTAAATGCATTCCCCAAGCAGCCTCCCGCGATGGGGAAGCTGGCCCCCGCCCCCGACAAATGCATTCATTGCCAGTATGAATAAGGTTTTACAAGAGGCAGTACACACAGCCAGACCTGAGTGGAGAAACATGGACCCAAAAGAACTTTAGCAAGTAGCTTAGGGGTTTGAACTGACCAAGACCAATTTATGTATGTGACACGCCCATACCGGGGCCTGGGGTGACTCATTACCGATCTGTGGTTCTGTGTCTGGGACGCCGTGGTGGCGAGGCTCGTTTCAGTGACCCCGGCGGTGTCGTTTATTAAAAAGGAAGGGGATGATGACAGTTTATTTGTAACGTCACCTGTGGTATGCGGCAAGTTGGGTGCCATCGCTGCGGGATGGGGACATCTGGGGCAGATGTTGACGCAGCTTGGATGGTGCAGCTCTCCACAGGTAGAGTTGGACCCCAGGTCAGATCGGAGAAGTAGTCTATGATGGCAGGGTTGCAGAGCGGAGAAGCAGGTGAATGACAGAGCGACATAGGAATGCAGTCTCAAGGTTTTTACTCACTGTAGCAGGTTCCAAGGTAACACGACGTCAGTGACCACCTTTGGAGTGCTGGGTTTCACTGTGATGCGCTCCAGCTGATCCTGGGTAGTTTGGAGGTCGAGTCCGGTGCACCTTTCTTGTGTGTACCTTCCCTGGTCATCTTCCTGCGCTTACTTCTCCATCCTGCATCACACACTGAACCCAGTGTCAGTACCCGTGGACCCTTTTGGGTGGCGTGAAGCTCTATCCCTTGACCCTTTGGGGACACCTTCCAGCGAATTTGTGTGTGGATGTGGCCTCGGTGCTTGCAGTCACCTCAGTCTCTGGTTTTACTAGCGGAGTACATTGGTACTTCTCTTCTAGCCTAGGGACCAGTCCCCGATTTGAAATCCAGTTCTTCCAACCAAAGGTTAGATGTGGAACAAGGCCATGGGAGTATGTTGCACTTCCCCGTGGTCTCTAGGACCCCTTCTGCCTTGCGCCTGGGTCGATCCGTGCCAGCTCCAGACCACAGGTCTTTCCTCCTCCACCGCTCCTTCACACTGCACAGACACTACTGAGTGTTCCCACTCTTAAGACTCCACCTGTTGTGAACACATTTGGACTGGGTTCCAGTTGGGCTCCCTCTTGTGGCCAATGCTGGTAGTGGAGTTGGCTTGCTTAATACAAGTCAGACAGGTGATGAGGATTGGAAATCAGGTTTGTCTGACTGGCCTATATAACTGTGTAGTGTTCTCTTGCTCCTGGCCTGTGCTCAATGTTTCCTCCTGTGTTCTAAGACATCCTGAAGTTAGCCTTACCTTCTGTTTCTGCCTGGACTCATTACAGATAAGTCAGCTCTTTGTACCCTGTTTGCGTCTTATTACTTGTTGTTTGCTGTTTAGGTACTAAGGCTTATTTTCTGATTTTGCTTGTGTGGAGTCTGGGCGGAGTTGGATCATTCCCTACTGGGAATGTCTGTGTACCTTGCTTCATTTTCTGCAGTATATTTTGTTTTGTCATGCTTGGTACTTATTTTAGTCCCTCCTCTATATTAGTGTTTTGATTGGATCCCAGTAACACAAGAGTACTGATATAGTGGGGGCAGAATCCGTGTGGACTCAGTATTTTTCCTTATCAGGCGTGTTGGTATTTTCTAGGGTTTTGCACAGCTGCAGACAGTGCTCTTGTTTATCCTTTCCTATATAGATAGTTTGGGCCTCATCTTTGCTGAAACTGTTTTCTTCCTGTGTTTTTTGTGTTTTCCTACATCACCGTAGTTTTTATATGTGGGGGGCTGTCTATATCTTTGGGGAACTGCTCCGAGGCAGATTAGCTTTTCTTGTACTTCTCTCTGTAGGAATAATTAGTTTTCCGGCTGTGTCGAGGCAACTAGGTCATCGTAGGCACGTCCCACGGCTACTTTTAGTTGTGTGTCAGTGTGAGGGCTGCAGTCCGTTAAGATTCCAACCACTCTGGTAACACTCTGTTTTTTCCAGTTTTTGTCCTTTTTTTTTCAGATCCTCTTCGGTCACTGAATCATAACATCCACCCCACGACCTGGCTTCGGGTATAACACTCCCTTGCCATGTCTGATGAGGTGTTGCTGAATAAGGGTGTTGCATTTTGGGTGAACCGGTGATGACCTCCTCCATACCCAGGATGGAATACCACACCTCTGGATGAGGTGCAGTACCTCTGTGGCAACTGAAGCCTCAGGGGCGCAACACTCCCCCACAGCAAATCGCAGCACGTCCTCGGGCTGGAACAAAACAAAAAAAAACCAGTGGTGTGATGACATGCAAATTTTTGTAGGCTGTAAACATGTAAACATTTTCTTCCTTTTATGGGAGGCATTATCTTGAACGTTACCAACATGATAAACTTTCGCATATAAAACTTACAATATTAAACATCATTTTCACTATAAACTTTGTTGAGGAGCCATGATGCCAAAGTTCCTTGCACCACTCCTGATCTGTACAAAAATCAGTAACCACAAAGAGAACAAAGTGGGGGACCCGCCAACAACAAAACCCCAATGTAGGCTCTGGGTGGGCATGTTTCTGATCACGCTTCATTGCTTCTGCCACACCAGATGGGGTGCCACATATGCTAGAGCACAGGAAAACACTGGAAGCAGAGAATGGGAACACCAAGTGACCGAGCGACCGTACAGTGTTGGAGTTGTGGACAGAATGGACATTACTCCACACAGTGCAAAAACCCTAGGGAGCAGACTGATTTCCCTCCTCCTTTACCGATGGCCTAGGAAACTGGCAACCCAGTGACAAATGTGTACCCTGTTTTTGTTCCCTCAGGACCTAGTCTCACCTTGATTACAACCATAATAATGCCAGGGGTTACATAGTTACAGTTACTTAGGTTGAAAAAAGACCTAGGTCCATCTAGTTCCACCTTCCTCCACCAGTTCTACATTTGGTCACTAAGTCATTTATAACCAACAATGTTTTGTATACTGAGGAAATCATCGAGCCCCTTTTTAAAAGCTGTTATAGTATCTGCCATTACTACCTCTTGTGGTCGGTATTCCACAGTCTGACTGCTCTAACTGTAAAGAACCCTTTCCTATTTAGCTGTTGGAATCGCTTTTCTTCCATTCGCAGTGAGTGTCCCCTGGTCCTTAGTATTGTCTTTGGAAAAAATAAGTCATGTGCCAGTCCTTTATATTGACCACACATGTATTTATACATATAAATGAGATCTCCTCTGAGACGTCTTTTTTCTAAGCTAAATATATCTAACTTTTTCAACCTGTCATCATACGGGCGGCCTCCATTCCTCATCATACGGGCAGCCTCCATTCCTCATCATACGGGCGGCCTCCATTCCTCATCATACGGGCAGCCTCCATTCCTCATCATATGGGCAGCCTCCATTCCTCATCATACGGGCGGCCTCCATTCCTCATCATACGGGCGGCCTCCATTACTCATCATACGGACGGCCTCCATTCCTTGTAGTAGTCTAGTTGCCTGCCTTTGAACTGACTCTAACTTCAGATGTCCTTTTGAAAATGTGGAGCCCAAAACTGGATCCCATATTCCAGATGTGGCCTTACAAGTGATTTATAGAGGGGTAACAATACGTTGGGATCATGGGATCTAATCTCTCTTTTTATACACCCTAGAATCTTGTTTGCTTTTGCAGCTGCTGCTTGACATTGAGTGCTGCTGCTCAGCTTATTTGTAATGAGAATACCCAAGTCCTTCTCCTATTCTGTAGTCCCGAGTTTACTTCCATTTAATGTATACGCAGTTATAGGATTACTCCGTCCTACGTGCATTACTTTACATTTATCAACATTAAATCTCATTTGCCAAGTATCTGCCCATTCTGACATCTTATCCAGATCTTTTTGTAATATTGTACTATCAAGGTCAGTTTTTAATATCCTACATAGTTTGGTGTCATCAGCAAAGAGTGACACTTTACTATCAATCCCATCCACAAGGTCATTAATAAAGAGATTAAAAATAATTGGTCCTAGCACAGATCCCTGCAGCCCCCCACTGCTGACTATAGCCCATTTAGAGAATGTACCATTTATGACGACTCTTTGTTTCCTATCTTTTAGCCAATTCTTTACCCAGTTGCATGTAGTTTCCCCTAGTCCTTGCTTCTGGAGCTTTTGTGGGCTATGCTAGGCTATTATGTGGTACAGTATCAAATGCCTTTGCAAAGTCCAAATAAATCACATCAGCTGCATTACCAATATCCGGGTTTGCACTTACCCCCTCATTGAACCCCAACAGGTTGGTTAGACACGATTTATCTTTCATGAATCCATGCTGTCTGTCAGTTATTATATTATTTTCTGCAATATATTTTTGCATGTCATCCCTTAAAATGCCCTCAAAAACTTTGCATACTACTGATGTCAGGCTTACTGGACGGTAGTTGCCTGGATCTATCCTCCTTTCTTAAATATCGGTACCACATCAGCAATCCTCCAATCCTGAGGCACCAACCCTGTTACAAGGGAGTCTAAAAAGATGAGATACAGCGGTCTGTCGATTACGGAGCTCAATTCCCTCAATATTCGTGGATGAATGCCATCTGGCCCTGGGGATTTGTCAATGTTTAATTTACTCAGACGTAGGCGTACTTCTTCTTGTGTTAAATTAATTATATCGGGTGGTGAACTTTGATTTTTCACTTGTTGAATGATGCCTGGTACAGTCAGTTCCTTGGAGAACACAGATGAGAAATTCCTGTTTAATATCTCAGTTTTTTGCTTGTCCTCTATAACTAACTTGTTATATTTTAAGAGGCCAATACTATCCTTTGTTTTCCTTTTGGCATTAATGTATTTATAAAAGATTTTGGGATTTATTTTAATGTCATTGGCGATTTTTGTTTCAGTAGCTAGTTTTGCTTGTTTGATTTCTTTTTTGCATTTCCTATTGATATCTTTATACTTCTGAAATGCTATTTCTGTATTCTCAGCCTTTAAGATTTTAAACGCCCTTTGTTTTTGTTTTATTATACTTTGTACAGTCTTATTTATCCATAGTGGTTTCTTTTTATTCCTGGATATTTTATTACCAGAGGGTATACGTTTTTTACAGGTGTCTAGCAGTATATCCTTAAACTTTCCCCATTTATGTTCAGTATCCCCAGTTACCATGACTTTGTCCAAATCTACACATTTAAGCTATTCCCTTAATTTGTTTTCCTAAAAGGTTAAGGAGGCAGAATCTTTAATTGACACTGGGGCATCCTGAACTGTGGTGCAGAAAGACTTGATAAAGCCAAACATGAATACTGATGAGACTGTGGAGTGTGTGGGTGTAGAAAGACTGGTGACTGCAGCTCCTCTTACAAGGTGGATGAAGCTGATTATTGTTCATGAAAATATGTTAAGTGAAAATATGTGTTTAATGCTGTCCAGGCTACCATACAATACACCCCAGATGGTATTAGTCTCAGGTCCCCTCTCAGATAAAGACTTGTGCAAATTGCAGCAATGGTGTTATTAGAGTTATTTGCCAGAAAATTAAGATATAAGAAATTCTTTGCCAATAGTGATAATGATACTTTCTCTACATTTAAGGAACAACAGGCTCTTTCGTATTTGGAATCTCTTCTGGAGGAGCAGCAACTGGATGAATCTGCACAAGCATGGTTTCCTACACATCTACATGGCCGAACACAAGTTTTCCCCCCTCATGGCCTTTGTCCGAATGTGGACATCTTTATGGAACTGGTAAGAAAGGCTTTACATACTATTCCAGATTAAATCACAAATCACAATTTGACCTTTAAAGAAAGGCAGGCGATTAAAGAGTTGAAAAATATGAAAACAGTGGTTATTAAACCTGCCGACAAGGGGGGAAATCTTGTGGTTTGGCCTGTAGATCGAGAAGTATTTTGGCAGTTAAATTCTAAAACATGCTATCAAAAACTAAGTACCAATCCTACTGTACAATATAAAAGAACACTAGATGACATCATAGAAACTGGATTTAGGAGGGGCATAATTTCAGCAAAGATGAGAGATGGACTTTTGACCGATTTTCCAAGAACTCCAACCTTCTATGTAATTCCAAAAGTACACACAAATAGAGAGAACCCACCCGCGCGCCCCTTAGTATCGGGGATAAATGGACTCAATGAGGTTTGTAAGTTCATTGACTTATTTCCAGGGATATGTCGGGACCCTGCCATCATACAATAGAGATACGACAGATATTCTGAAGCGCCTCGACAATATTCAACTTGAGCCAGATATGTTTCTGGTTACATGTGATGTCGAGGCGCTATACACCTCCATCATTCATAGCCATGGGACCACTGCATCTAGAACCTTTCTACAAATGACCAACATGGACACTGAACTCATGGAGTTTGTTATGGAGTTATTAGACTATGTCTTGACCCATAACTATTTTATATTCAAAGACCGCTGCTACCTACAGCTCCAGGGAGTGGCTATTGGGGCGACTTGTGCGCCCTCGTATGCCAATCTCTTCCTAGGGCTGTGGGAGCAGGAGGTTGTCCAGCATGTGGAAGGGTTCAATGCAGTGGTCTCATGGCACCGTTATATTGATGACATTCTGTTTGTATGACAGGGCCCTGAGGCATCCCTGGTGAGATTTTTGCAACAATTGAATATAAATGAATTCAATATTCAACTAACATCTAAAGCCTGCTTTACAAGTTGCAATTTCGCATACGATCTCGTATGCGATTTGCAACGCCCCCATTGTATGTGCGGCACGTTCAATTTGTTGAACGTGCCGCACATACGAGTAACCCCCCGTCACACGTACTTACCTTCCATACGACCTTGATGTGGGCGGCGAACGTCCACTTCCTGGAGTGGGAGGGACGTTCGGCGTCACATCGACGCCACGCGGCAGCCGGCCAATAGATGCGGAGGGGCGGAGCTGAGCGGGAAGTAAACATCCCACCCACCTCCTTTCTTCCGTATAGCTGGCCGGTAGCCACAGGAGGCAGGTAAGATCTGTTCATCGTTCCCAGGGTGTCACACGCTGCGATGTGTGCTAACCCGGGTACGATGAACAATCTGACGTGCAATTCTAGAGAAAGGTACGATGTGTTTGCGATGAACGTTTTACCGTTCAATCGCAATCGCACGTACCTGTCACACATTGCAATGCACCTTACAGCCAAGTTTCTCAGCCAAGGGGCCTGGCCATCTGGTCCGCATCCATGGGAAGATGGATAGCACGGCCTACCTGGAGATTTTGGCCAAGAACCTCTGCTCCTCCATCAAGGATCTTAAGATGGGTCGTCATTTCATCTTCCAACAAGACAACGACCCAAAGCACACAGCCAAGAAAACCAAGGCCTGGTTCAAGAGGGAAAAAATCAAGGTGTTGCAGTGGCCTAGTCAGTCTCCTGACCTTAACCCAATTGAAAACTTGTGGAAGGAGCTCAAGATTAAAGTCCACATGAGACACCCAAAGAACCTAGATAACTTGGAGAAGATCTGCATGGAGAAGTGGGCCAAGATAACTCCAGAGACCTGTGCCGGCCTGATCAGGTCTTATAAAAGACGATTATTAGCTGTAATTGCAAACAAGGGTTATTCCACAAAATATTAAACCTAGGGGTTGAATAATAATTGACCCACACTTTTATGTTGAAAATTTATTAAAATTTAACTGAGCAACATAACTTGTTGGTTTGTAAGATTTATGCATCTGTTAATAAATCCTGCTCTTGTTTGAAGTTTGAAGGCTCTAACTAATTTGCATCTTATCAAACCTGCTAAATCTGCAGGGGGTTGAATACTACTTGTAGGCACTGTATATTGCAGCGTGTAAAGCAGGCTTAAATATGATTACTGGAAAGTGGAGTTCTTGGACGTATCGATTATGAGGGGTGAGGAAGGTCATATTGTCACCGATGTGTTTAGGAAAAAAACGGCTACCAACAGACTTTTACATGCCTCTTCCTCACATCATGCCCAAACTATTAAAGCCGTGCCCACAAAGAAGAAGAATTTGCTCAATGGATAGAGATTTTGACATTCAAGCCCAGCAGTTAAGGACTCGGAGTTATATTGAAGGAAAGGGGATATAAATCCAAAAATATCCGGCAGGGCTTTATTAGGGCAGCAAAGAGTAATCATGAACACTTATTGGCAACATGAAAAAGGAATCATGAGCTACAACCAGTAAGATTCATCACCAGTTTCAATGACAGGTGGAATGAGATCAGGGGTATCTTCAGGAAGTATTTGCAAATTTTATTAGCAGATAAGGATCTAGCCAGACATTTGACAACATACCCAGCAATGACTTGGCGTAGATCAAGGAATCTGAGTGATATGCTGCCACGAAGCCACTATGTTCCACCACAACAAAACATACTCTGTCAAAGAGGACCTAGATGGGGATGTTATCAGTGTGGTAATTGCTCAGCCTGTAAATACATACAGAGAAGTACGATGTTTGAGAATATTGCAGCCTCTAAAAATTACTCCATCACTTACAATATCACATGCAGGACGGAAACGGTCATATACTATGCTTGGTGTCTATGTAATAAAATCTATATAGGTATGACCACCAGACAGTTGAGAGTGAGGACCCTAGAACATGTTAGGGATATAATTAATACTAAAGGCTGCAAAGAGATAGGAAGCCTGAAATCAATTCCAAGACATTTTTTCCTTCACCATAATTGTAATCCGAATGGATTCAAGGTGAAGGGCATTGATCATGTAAGTTTGGGAGCAAGAGACGGAGACTATAAAAATGAATTGTTGAAAAAAGAAACAAAGTGGATAGTAGTCCTAGACATGATGACACCAAAAGGACTCAATGAGTCCTTGAGTTTCAAGTCCTTTTTATCAGTTTAGCGCAAATTTTAATATGTTTGTTTTCATCCATATGTGTGTTTTTTTAACTATAAATATTTATTTATTTTTTGATCTTTTTAGCTCCTAGTGATTAGTAGGACTACAATTTGATTTAACCACTGAACAAAGAATGATGAATCCCCTGGGAGATGAATGCCTGAAGGAATCAAACGTGCCATAGCCCGATAGGGAAGATTTGAGCATGACTACTGCATATAATGTGTAATGTTTTTGTCTATATTGATGAGATTATTGTGGTGCCCTGGACTAGCCAGGTCGTCACAGGTAACACACAAACACCCCCACCCCTAGGACAGCAACATTAGTCAAACACAAAACCCTTGTTGCCTCCCTCCAGGGTCTGATGTCCACACCAGGTGGGGGCGGGGCCAAGGCGGTTGGCCCCACCCACCGAGGAGTTCACAGGCCTGGAGGCGGGAAAAGTGACAGATCAGTCTGGGAAGTCAAAGAGTGAGGAGCAAACACTTGGGTGTCTGGGTTCGTGGCCCAGGCACTGACAGCAAGGTTGGCAGATGGTGGTGGCCGTCTGCAGGAGTGGTGGAGCAATGCGGAACTGTAGGACCGGCGTCAGGCGTTGGCCAGACGGTACCGACCGGGGAGCAAAGTGAAGCCAGCACACACGGGCAGGGCCATCGGACCCTGACCAGGCTTGGAGCCGCCGATAACAGTCAAATCCAAATGTGACAGGAACCCCAGGGGTTTCCTAACAGCAAAAGTCCCGATTGAAGGCAACTGTCCACACCGTGAGGGAATACAGCCACCGCCAACGGCTATAGACCCAAGGGCCAGCGCCTGCGGGCACAACGAGCTCCTCCGGCACCCATACACCGGGGAGCGGACTACCGCTGGGAATCCACACTAGTCAACACAGAACACTAAGGTGCAGGGAGAGACAGCCACCATCACCTGTCCAGGGAGAGATACAGCAGCCAGCTGCGGGACCCGTCCATCCAGCCGTTTGGTTTACTGGAGACTTTGTGCCTCATTTGCTGAGTGAGTACACCTGCGCCATCCGGTACTGCGCTGCGCTGTCCCTGCGACCCTGCACCTCACCGGCCCTACAGCCCCATCACATCACCGGGCCCCGGGACCACCAACCCCTACCCACGGAGGGAGAAAACAACAACCCAGCTGCTCCCCACCATCGCTCCCGGGATCCCCGTCACCAGCAGCGGTGGTGCCCATCTTCACCACAACCCGTGGGTGGGCGTCACGGACTAAATCTCCAAACCAAATCACCCCTTCCCCCTTCACTCACGGGCGAGGAGCGCCGCTCGAGTCCCCGGATCCGGCCCACCGCTCGAGCCACCGAGCAGCAGCAGCAGCAGCAGTACCGGACCCGAGTGTTAGCGAGCGCAGCGGCGTCCCCTCCTCCGCCCGCGACATTATAATTATGTACTATAAAACACTATGATGTATATCTTTATAGAATATTACATATATTTGATCCTGATTCTTTGTTGAAAGATACATAGGATTTGCTGATGGCCATGTTCATGTTTGCTAATTGAATATATATAAAAACCAATACTGAACCAAGAAAATCAAAAGTGAGTGGCTCCACTCATAGATACTAACAAAACCTACAAAGATTTACAAGTGGATAAGCCAAATAGCTAAAGATGTATCTTTATTAGAACAATTCATATAGAAACATGCATATATAAGAAACATAAGGTCACGAACAGGTAACCTCATTTGATCAAAGAAAAATTGTCCATAAGGAGCATAATGCACAGATATGGTATGTGTAAAAAAGACTACTATTAAAGGAGCCTGGGAGAAAAAAGGCTGAAGAGAAGCTTCATGTAAGGAGTAAATAATTAGAGCAAAACAAAGGCTGCTCAGGAACGAGACACACATATATTGTATGGAAGGATAAGTAATACGTGTCTAAGAAAGGTATAACATGAAGTAACCCTAAGGGGTACTTTGCACGCTGCGACATCGCAGGCCGATGCTGCGATGCCGAGCGCGATAGTCCCCGCCCCCGTCGCAGCAGCGATTTCCTTGTGATAGCTGCCGTAGCGAACATTATCGCTACGGCAGCTTCACATGGACTCACCTGTCCTGCGTCTGTTGCTCTGGCCGGCGACCCGCCTCCTTGTTAAGGGGGCGGGTCGTGCGGCGTCATAGCGACGTCACACGCCAGGCGGCCAATCGGAGCGGAGGGGCGGAGATGAGTGGGATGTAAACATCCCGCCCATCTCCTTCCTTCCGCATATCCTACGGAAGCCGCAGTGACGCCGGTAGGAGATGTTCCTCGCTCCTGCGACTTCACACACAGCGATGTGGGCTGCCGCAGGAGCGAGGAACGACATCGGACTGTCGCGTCAGCGTAATCATGGATTACGCCGACGCTGCACCGATGATACGATTATGACGCTTTTGCGCTCGTTAATCGTATCATCGAGCCTTTACACACTACGATGTCGCATGCGATGCCGGAAGTGCGTCATTTTCAATTTGACCCCACCGACATCGCACCTGCGATGTCGTAGTGTGCAAAGCCCGCATAAGGCTGCTTTCACACATCCGGTTTGAGCCGTGCGGCTCAATCCGGCTGTGAAACCTATGCAACGGATGCGGTGAAAACACCGGATCCTTTGCATAAGTTTTTTTTTTACATGCGGCCTGTCCGGTTTTTGCCGCTTGCGGCATGCTACTGAGCATGCGCAGTGGCAAAAACCGCATGTGGCGGCCGGATGCGGTTTTTGCCGCATCGCGCCGCATCCGGCGTCCATCGGTCGGATGCGATGCGTTTTTTTTTTGCCGAAGGAAAAAATGTGCCAGGGAACTTTCCATCCGGCCGCCGCATCGGCTAAATCTGCCGCATGCGGCAAAAACCGGACGAAATGCAAGCCCATGCGGCACAATGCGGCGCCAATACAAGTCAATGCTGGAAAAAACTAAACCGGCGGCAAAAAAAACGGTTTTGTTTTTTCAGCAGAGCGCCGGATTGTACCACACTGCTACAGCCGGATGTGTGAATGCAGCCTAAGAAGCAAGGATAGCTGTCCCCTATTGCAAAATATGTGGAGGAGAGAAAGAAGTAGGCAAGAAGCACTCAACTCACTAGGTAAATATACAAAATATCACATAAATTTATTGGAGGAAAATACAGTGCAAACACCATAAAAACATGTAAAAACAGTAAGACACTCGTCCCATGGACCACAAATAAGGTGCTGATGCAGTATATATCGCAATGCAGGTATATCAATGCAGGAACCAAACATAGAAACTGACTAAGACAATGTATGTCAGTATGAAAACCTAAATTGTCAGTCTAAATAGAGCCAACAATAATAGTGGCTCCAGTAATAGAATACTAATATACCAATGCAAATACAACAGTACAAGGAAAAGAATAAGCACTGCTAACAGCAAAAATAATAAGCCTGCAAGGAACCCAGAAAGGTAAATCTAGGTAACCTAGAGAAAGAATATTGCAGGCACGATACCAATAAGGGATAAATCACCCAGAGGGTCCAGGGAGATACCACCCAAGTCAGGGAACCATGTGTGAGTGTCAAAGAGTAGACACCGACCCGACGCGTGTCGCTCAAAGGAGCTTCATCAGGGGAGGGTAGTGAGGTGGAAAAAACAGCACATATAAATACACAAACAAATCAATATACATTAAGTACCGGTGTGGCAGTAGTTCAAAACCGTATGCTTTCAGCATCCGGAAATCGAGGAGACCAGGAAATAGGCTAGTGTGCATCCATAAAGGGTTTCCCCAGAGCGCAGAAACCAGAAGCGCAACTGCGCATGCGCGAGTACCGGCAAGTAAAAGGCGCAACTGTAAAAGGTTTCCCCCAGTGAAGCAGGGATATCGGACGTATATGCGCATGCGCGGAGGCCACCATGCAGGAAGGTGGAATATCATACTACGCAGGCGTCCGAAAATATATACAGCGCAAACATTCATATAAACAGGGATATCGAACATATGTGCGCATGCGCGGAGGCCACCATGCAGGAAGGTGGAATATCATACTACGCAGGCGTCCGAAAGTAAACACAGCGCAATGAAGCATTCACATAAAGTGTGTGGACATTAACGAATTGCTGGGGATACATCAATGTAACAGAGCGCAATTATTGTTGTCATAGGCGTAGAGTATTACTTATTTGGATGGCTACAACAAAGCCATATCCCATTAGTGCCCTCGTATATAAATAGGACACTTATAGGTATGCATCAAAAATGGGGCATAGATGTTATAAACACTGAGATGATATTACAGCAATCTGAAATGCTATCCTTGAGCATCAGGGTGGATGGTAAATAAAAACATCAACATTGATTGACAATGGAGAGGCAACAGTATGTTAAGACATCAATGATCTTAATACAAGAGGAAAAAGGTTCATGCAATAGTTATGGATGAAGTGATGAAAATGGCAAAAAGGTCCCTACCCTCCCCTGGGAAGGTCCACAGACAGGGTTACCTAGGTTACCTAGATTTACCTTTCTGGGTTCCTTGCAGGCTTATTATTTTTGCTGTTAGCAGTGCTTATTCTTTTCCTTGTACTGTTGTATTTGCATTGGTATATTAGTATTCTATTACTGGAGCCACTATTATTGTTGGCTCTATTTAGACTGACAATTTAGGTTTTCATACTGACATACATTGTCTTAGTCAGTTTCTATGTTTGGTTCCTGCATTGATATACCTGCATTGCGATATATACTGCATCAGCACCTTATTTGTGGTCCATGGGACGAGTGTCTTACTGTTTTTACATGTTTTTATGGTGTTTGCACTGTATTTTCCTCCAATAAATTTATGTGATATTTTGTATATTTACCTAGTGAGTTGAGTGCTTCTTGCCTACTTCTTTCTCTCCTCCACATATTTAGTTTGGTAGGCTTGCACCCTCACTTATTGTAACTCTGTATTTTTGACATCATAGCTGTGCAGCTCTGCCTCTTGTTTAGTACCCTGTTTATTGACCTCGGTCATTTCTAGGGCTGGCACGCTTGTTTATTATAGCAGTTGTTTTATTTTCTTATTGTGTTATCATTTTCTGGTTTTGGCGGTAGTTCACTGTGTGCTTTCTGCATGATATGGCTTCATCTTGGGATGCCCGAGAAGCCTCCTGGCAGAATGAATCGGCTAGCATCTTTGATAATGTGCAAACAGCTGGAGCTGCGGATGATGATTTTACTGGGCTGACTAAGGAGATCACCTCTGCACAAAAATTGGGCATTAGACTGTGGTGGAATATTAGGAGCTTGGAAGAATACTCTAGGACTGGGATTGTTCCCCGTGGCCTTAGGGTTCAGATATTTCCGGCATGGGAAGCACAGGGTGAATTTAAGGCGACCTGGGAGAAAGGCTTATTGCAATGCTCTAAAATTCTCATTTCTATGTTAATCGAACATGATAAAACTCTGTTTGCCAGTACCAAGGCCAATATCAGGTTGCTTGAGTCTAAACTTTCTGGATTTGATGCCGACAATCTTGTCCGTCCATTTCAGGAACGCTTAGGGATAGATTTGGATAAATATGAACGCAATATCATTGAGGGCAAAAAGAAGAAATTTGCTAGAGATAGGAATGATTTTTCGAGTCAGACGATGTTCAGGTGGAGACACAGGGGGAATACGAGGACTCCCATGTCTGGAGGTGGCCCCTCCAATACTCGGAATGGAGATAGCACTAGTGATAGTGATTTTTTAACGTCCGAAAACAGCGACGGCGATACCGCACCAGGAGGGGTCAGAAGAAACCCAAAAAGACCAGGAATGGGTTACAGGAATGCGGTCTGGAGGGATGCCAACAAGGGGCCGTCTCGACGCAAATGAGTGTTTCCCCCTCACCAGATGCAACATTGGACTTGACAACAACTACATCATCCAGCACCCTGGGGACTCTACAGGTAATTAATCTTTCTGATCATGTCCTTACCACCGAACAACAGAGTGTCTTGGAAAGGGGACTTACTTTCTCTCCTACCAATACTGTGGATAAGTTTACACTCATTAAGGATGTGTATTTATTTTGTAGGAGACTCCTCTTTCGTGCCATTCATAGGAGACCCGCCATGTTTGATTCCCTCAATGACACTGATCGACAGGTGTTCCAGGACCTTCTTGATTTATTAAATGAATCTGAATCTACTGCAGGTAGGCCTATGTGTCCGCTCAGGAATAAGTCGGTTGCCGCACCCCCCCTCTCTATGATTCCATCTGTCAACCTCTTTTTTGAATTAACTAAGGCAGACATCATGCGACTCCCTGATAGACCTTGTTTTGGTGATAACTTGAGTATAGGAGAAAAACGGGCTATCAGGGAACTGAGAGATAATAAAACCTTTGTGATCAAAGAGGCTGACAAAGGGGGGAATGTTGTGCTTTGGCCCATCGATATGTACATTAGTGAGGCTAAACGACAACTCCTGAACACACATTTTTACTCTAGGCTGCCTTCGGATCCTACTTCCATCTTTTTGAGCAAAATGGATCGTCTACTTGGATCCGCCCTGGACTTGAATATTATAACCAAAAAGGAGAAGGATTTCATCTGGGTGCCTAAGCCCACTGTGGCAACGTTTTATCTATTGCCCAAAGTCCATAAGAACTTGCACCAGCCGCCGGGACGCCCCATCGTTTCAGGTATGGGTAGTCTGTGTGAGAAGGCATGCTCATATCTGGAATTCTTTTTACAACCCCTGGTACAGTCTCTTCCTTCTTATATAAGGGATTCCACTCACTTTATTACAAATATCAAGGAGATTGTTCTCCCTGAGGACACTCTGATTGTTACTTGTGATGTGGAATCCCTTTATTCTAATATTTCTCATCAAGACTGTCTCAAGGCGGTGGGTTACTTTCTACATCAAAAGGAATTCACAGATAGGTTCCATGATTCTTTTCTTATTGACCTCCTACAGTTTGTGCTCTCACACAACTACTTCACCTTTGATGGGGCTTTCTTTCGACAAGTGTCTGGCGTGGCAATGGGTGCTCGCTGTGCACCGTCGGTGGCTAATCTTTTTCTAGGGTGGTGGGAGGATACGATTGTATATCCATCTGACTTTTTCACCTCTCATGTCCTTGGATGGTTTAGATTCATAGATGATATTATGTTTCTTTGGAGGGGCTCTGAATTGGATTGCAGAAGCTTTATTGCTTTTTTGAATAACAACTCCATGAATATTTTCCTGACCTCTTGTATCTCCATCACAGGCGGTATTTTCCTGGACTTGTCCCTTTCTGTAGTGGACCAACATCTACATACCAACCTTTACCGTAAGCCCACTGCAACAAATGGGCTTCTGCAGTTTTCCAGTTTTCATCCTAAACACCTTAAACTTGGAATACCTGTCGGTCAGTACCTGAGGGTCAGGAGAAATTGCACGAATGATGGCGATTTCCGGACACAGGCAGAAGACCTTACAACACGGTTTACACAAAGGGGATACCCTAAAAAACCTTTATCCAGAGCACTGAAGCGAGCTAGTCTGCAGACCCAAGACTCCTTATTGACACGCAATTTGAGACCTGAGGATCATCAGATTCGACTGACCACCAATTTTCACAACCAGTGGGAGGGATTTGGCAGGATAATATCAGGCCATTGGAGGATCTTAAAAATTGATCCAAGGATCTCCGATTTGATCGGAGATAAACCTCTAATTACAGCCAAAAGGGCGCCAAGTCTCAGTGACAAATTGGTGAGTATCCATTTCGTTAGGCCGACACATCGGTTGGGACATGGCTCTATTGGCACTGGCTCCTACCCCTGTGGGGATTGCAATATTTGCCCTTTTATGCGGCCTGTACGGGATAGTTTCGTACACCCCACGGTGGGCAGCCAGCATAAATTGAAAGGGTTTATTAATTGCAAGACCTCCCATGTCATTTATGCAATCATTTGTCCTTGCAACAGGCTTTATGTAGGAGAGACCACCCAGGAACTCAGAAAAAGAATACAGAAGCATGTGTCTACTATCAATCTGGCGGCTGGCGACCAACGGAAGGGTAAGAAACTCACCTCAGTGGCATCCCACTTTTTGGCTAATCATGGGGGTAACCCCAGGGGCCTGCGGGTAGTGGGCTTGGAACGTCTCAAGCCCAATATTAGGGGTGGGGACCTCACCAAGCGGCTTCTACAAGTGGAATCCCGCTGGATTTGGTGCCTTAACTCAGTTTCCCCGGCAGGCCTCAATGAGGAGTTGCTTTTTACTGGGTTCCTTGGGTGATTTTGGGACCTCCTTCCTTCATCCTCTTGGTCATTCCTTTACTGTTCGGTTGCTGTTTTTCTTTTTTTTTTCTCATTTAATCCATCGTTTTTTTCAGCTGTTCGGTTTTTATCCTTACCCTTTCTGAGCTTCCTGGTTTCTCATATGAGAAGAAGAAAGGAAGAACTCCGTGTCCACGGTTCCTTCTGGCCCCGTTTGAACATATGGAAGTATTGCTCGCTGGTGGACCCCATCTCCTCTGGATTATTATTTTTGCCATCTCTGATATTTTTCTGGACTTTTAATTGGACTTTTTTCTGCAATACAGGGATCTGTTCTGGCCCTCTTGATTACTGTATCATGCAAGAGCTCGTATATACTCATATATACTTCATGCCCCTTTGAGCTGTATTTGGTGTTAATTGTTTTACCTTTACATCAGATGTATGTCTGTAATGTTTCATATCAACATCTA
Source organism: Anomaloglossus baeobatrachus (assembly GCF_048569485.1). Classification (NCBI taxonomy): domain Eukaryota; kingdom Metazoa; phylum Chordata; class Amphibia; order Anura; family Aromobatidae; genus Anomaloglossus; species Anomaloglossus baeobatrachus. The sequence continues at coordinate 18,316,420 of NC_134353.1, forward strand.
TACTTCTATTGCTGGGCACTCCTAATTATTGGTGGGTCCCTGTTCTTCATTTTGGGTACCACCCTGTCTGTGGACCTTCCCAGGGGAGGGTAGGGACCTTTTTGCCATTTTCATCACTTCATCCATAACTATTGCATGAACCTTTTTCCTCTTGTATTAAGATCATTGATGTCTTAACATACTGTTGCCTCTCCATTGTCAATCAATGTTGATGTTTTTATTTACCATCCACCCTGATGCTCAAGGATAGCATTTCAGATTGCTGTAATATCATCTCAGTGTTTATAACATCTATGCCCCATTTTTGATGCATACCTATAAGTGTCCTATTTATATACGAGGGCACTAATGGGATATGGCTTTGTTGTAGCCATCCAAATAAGTAATACTCTACGCCTATGACAACAATAATTGCGCTCTGTTACATTGATGTATCCCCAGCAATTCATTAATGTCCACACACTTTATGTGAATGCTTAATTGCGCTGTGTTTACTTTCGGACGCCTGCGTAGTATGATATTCCACCTTCCTGCATGGTGGCCTCCGCGCATGCGCACATATGTTCGATATCCCTGTTTATATGAATGTTTGCGCTGTATATATTTTCGGACGCCTGCGTAGTATGATATTCCACCTTCCTGCATGGTGGCCTCCGCGCATGCGCATATACGTCCGATATCCCTGCTTCACTGGGGGAAACCTTTTACAGTTGCGCCTTTTACTTGCCGGTACTCGCGCATGCGCAGTTGCGCTTCTGGTTTCTGCGCTCTGGGGAAACCCTTTATGGATGCACACTAGCCTATTTCCTGGTCTCCTCGATTTCCGGACGCTGAAAGCATACGGTTTTGAACTACTGCCACACCGGTACTTAATGTATATTGATTTGTTTGTGTATTTATATGTGCTGTTTTTTCCACCTCACTACCCTCCCCTGATGAAGCTCCTTTGAGCGACACGCGTCGGGTCGGTGTCTACTCTTTGACACTCACACATGGTTCCCTGACTTGGGTGGTATCTCCCTGGACCCTCTGGGTGATTTATCCCTTATTGGTATCGTGCCTGCAATATTCTTTCTCTAGGTTACCTAGATTTACCTTTCTGGGTTCCTTGCAGGCTTATTATTTTTGCTGTTAGCAGTGCTTATTCTTTTCCTTGTACTGTTGTATTTGCATTGGTATATTAGTATTCTATTACTGGAGCCACTATTATTGTTGGCTCTATTTAGACTGACAATTTAGGTTTTCATACTGACATACATTGTCTTAGTCAGTTTCTATGTTTGGTTCCTGCATTGATATACCTGCATTGCGATATATACTGCATCAGCACCTTATTTGTGGTCCATGGGACGAGTGTCTTACTGTTTTTACATGTTTTTATGGTGTTTGCACTGTATTTTCCTCCAATAAATTTATGTGATATTTTGTATATTTACCTAGTGAGTTGAGTGCTTCTTGCCTACTTCTTTCTCTCCTCCACATATTTAGTTTGGTAGGCTTGCACCCTCACTTATTGTAACTCTGTATTTTTGACATCATAGCTGTGCAGCTCTGCCTCTTGTTTAGTACCCTGTTTATTGACCTCGGTCATTTCTAGGGCTGGCACGCTTGTTTATTATAGCAGTTGTTTTATTTTCTTATTGTGTTATCATTTTCTGGTTTTGGCGGTAGTTCACTGTGTGCTTTCTGCATGATATGGCTTCATCTTGGGATGCCCGAGAAGCCTCCTGGCAGAATGAATCGGCTAGCATCTTTGATAATGTGCAAACAGCTGGAGCTGCGGATGATGATTTTACTGGGCTGACTAAGGAGATCACCTCTGCACAAAAATTGGGCATTAGACTGTGGTGGAATATTAGGAGCTTGGAAGAATACTCTAGGACTGGGATTGTTCCCCGTGGCCTTAGGGTTCAGATATTTCCGGCATGGGAAGCACAGGGTGAATTTAAGGCGACCTGGGAGAAAGGCTTATTGCAATGCTCTAAAATTCTCATTTCTATGTTAATCGAACATGATAAAACTCTGTTTGCCAGTACCAAGGCCAATATCAGGTTGCTTGAGTCTAAACTTTCTGGATTTGATGCCGACAATCTTGTCCGTCCATTTCAGGAACGCTTAGGGATAGATTTGGATAAATATGAACGCAATATCATTGAGGGCAAAAAGAAGAAATTTGCTAGAGATAGGAATGATTTTTCGAGTCAGACGATGTTCAGGTGGAGACACAGGGGGAATACGAGGACTCCCATGTCTGGAGGTGGCCCCTCCAATACTCGGAATGGAGATAGCACTAGTGATAGTGATTTTTTAACGTCCGAAAACAGCGACGGCGATACCGCACCAGGAGGGGTCAGAAGAAACCCAAAAAGACCAGGAATGGGTTACAGGAATGCGGTCTGGAGGGATGCCAACAAGGGGCCGTCTCGACGCAAATGAGTGTTTCCCCCTCACCAGATGCAACATTGGACTTGACAACAACTACATCATCCAGCACCCTGGGGACTCTACAGGTAATTAATCTTTCTGATCATGTCCTTACCACCGAACAACAGAGTGTCTTGGAAAGGGGACTTACTTTCTCTCCTACCAATACTGTGGATAAGTTTACACTCATTAAGGATGTGTATTTATTTTGTAGGAGACTCCTCTTTCGTGCCATTCATAGGAGACCCGCCATGTTTGATTCCCTCAATGACACTGATCGACAGGTGTTCCAGGACCTTCTTGATTTATTAAATGAATCTGAATCTACTGCAGGTAGGCCTATGTGTCCGCTCAGGAATAAGTCGGTTGCCGCACCCCCCCTCTCTATGATTCCATCTGTCAACCTCTTTTTTGAATTAACTAAGGCAGACATCATGCGACTCCCTGATAGACCTTGTTTTGGTGATAACTTGAGTATAGGAGAAAAACGGGCTATCAGGGAACTGAGAGATAATAAAACCTTTGTGATCAAAGAGGCTGACAAAGGGGGGAATGTTGTGCTTTGGCCCATCGATATGTACATTAGTGAGGCTAAACGACAACTCCTGAACACACATTTTTACTCTAGGCTGCCTTCGGATCCTACTTCCATCTTTTTGAGCAAAATGGATCGTCTACTTGGATCCGCCCTGGACTTGAATATTATAACCAAAAAGGAGAAGGATTTCATCTGGGTGCCTAAGCCCACTGTGGCAACGTTTTATCTATTGCCCAAAGTCCATAAGAACTTGCACCAGCCGCCGGGACGCCCCATCGTTTCAGGTATGGGTAGTCTGTGTGAGAAGGCATGCTCATATCTGGAATTCTTTTTACAACCCCTGGTACAGTCTCTTCCTTCTTATATAAGGGATTCCACTCACTTTATTACAAATATCAAGGAGATTGTTCTCCCTGAGGACACTCTGATTGTTACTTGTGATGTGGAATCCCTTTATTCTAATATTTCTCATCAAGACTGTCTCAAGGCGGTGGGTTACTTTCTACATCAAAAGGAATTCACAGATAGGTTCCATGATTCTTTTCTTATTGACCTCCTACAGTTTGTGCTCTCACACAACTACTTCACCTTTGATGGGGCTTTCTTTCGACAAGTGTCTGGCGTGGCAATGGGTGCTCGCTGTGCACCGTCGGTGGCTAATCTTTTTCTAGGGTGGTGGGAGGATACGATTGTATATCCATCTGACTTTTTCACCTCTCATGTCCTTGGATGGTTTAGATTCATAGATGATATTATGTTTCTTTGGAGGGGCTCTGAATTGGATTGCAGAAGCTTTATTGCTTTTTTGAATAACAACTCCATGAATATTTTCCTGACCTCTTGTATCTCCATCACAGGCGGTATTTTCCTGGACTTGTCCCTTTCTGTAGTGGACCAACATCTACATACCAACCTTTACCGTAAGCCCACTGCAACAAATGGGCTTCTGCAGTTTTCCAGTTTTCATCCTAAACACCTTAAACTTGGAATACCTGTCGGTCAGTACCTGAGGGTCAGGAGAAATTGCACGAATGATGGCGATTTCCGGACACAGGCAGAAGACCTTACAACACGGTTTACACAAAGGGGATACCCTAAAAAACCTTTATCCAGAGCACTGAAGCGAGCTAGTCTGCAGACCCAAGACTCCTTATTGACACGCAATTTGAGACCTGAGGATCATCAGATTCGACTGACCACCAATTTTCACAACCAGTGGGAGGGATTTGGCAGGATAATATCAGGCCATTGGAGGATCTTAAAAATTGATCCAAGGATCTCCGATTTGATCGGAGATAAACCTCTAATTACAGCCAAAAGGGCGCCAAGTCTCAGTGACAAATTGGTGAGTATCCATTTCGTTAGGCCGACACATCGGTTGGGACATGGCTCTATTGGCACTGGCTCCTACCCCTGTGGGGATTGCAATATTTGCCCTTTTATGCGGCCTGTACGGGATAGTTTCGTACACCCCACGGTGGGCAGCCAGCATAAATTGAAAGGGTTTATTAATTGCAAGACCTCCCATGTCATTTATGCAATCATTTGTCCTTGCAACAGGCTTTATGTAGGAGAGACCACCCAGGAACTCAGAAAAAGAATACAGAAGCATGTGTCTACTATCAATCTGGCGGCTGGCGACCAACGGAAGGGTAAGAAACTCACCTCAGTGGCATCCCACTTTTTGGCTAATCATGGGGGTAACCCCAGGGGCCTGCGGGTAGTGGGCTTGGAACGTCTCAAGCCCAATATTAGGGGTGGGGACCTCACCAAGCGGCTTCTACAAGTGGAATCCCGCTGGATTTGGTGCCTTAACTCAGTTTCCCCGGCAGGCCTCAATGAGGAGTTGCTTTTTACTGGGTTCCTTGGGTGATTTTGGGACCTCCTTCCTTCATCCTCTTGGTCATTCCTTTACTGTTCGGTTGCTGTTTTTCTTTTTTTTTTCTCATTTAATCCATCGTTTTTTTCAGCTGTTCGGTTTTTATCCTTACCCTTTCTGAGCTTCCTGGTTTCTCATATGAGAAGAAGAAAGGAAGAACTCCGTGTCCACGGTTCCTTCTGGCCCCGTTTGAACATATGGAAGTATTGCTCGCTGGTGGACCCCATCTCCTCTGGATTATTATTTTTGCCATCTCTGATATTTTTCTGGACTTTTAATTGGACTTTTTTCTGCAATACAGGGATCTGTTCTGGCCCTCTTGATTACTGTATCATGCAAGAGCTCGTATATACTCATATATACTTCATGCCCCTTTGAGCTGTATTTGGTGTTAATTGTTTTACCTTTACATCAGATGTATGTCTGTAATGTTTCATATCAACATCTATACTTCTATTGCTGGGCACTCCTAATTATTGGTGGGTCCCTGTTCTTCATTTTGGGTACCACCCTGTCTGTGGACCTTCCCAGGGGAGGGTAGGGACCTTTTTGCCATTTTCATCACTTCATCCATAACTATTGCATGAACCTTTTTCCTCTTGTATTAAGATCATTGATGTCTTAACATACTGTTGCCTCTCCATTGTCAATCAATGTTGATGTTTTTATTTACCATCCACCCTGATGCTCAAGGATAGCATTTCAGATTGCTGTAATATCATCTCAGTGTTTATAACATCTATGCCCCATTTTTGATGCATACCTATAAGTGTCCTATTTATATACGAGGGCACTAATGGGATATGGCTTTGTTGTAGCCATCCAAATAAGTAATACTCTACGCCTATGACAACAATAATTGCGCTCTGTTACATTGATGTATCCCCAGCAATTCATTAATGTCCACACACTTTATGTGAATGCTTAATTGCGCTGTGTTTACTTTCGGACGCCTGCGTAGTATGATATTCCACCTTCCTGCATGGTGGCCTCCGCGCATGCGCACATATGTTCGATATCCCTGTTTATATGAATGTTTGCGCTGTATATATTTTCGGACGCCTGCGTAGTATGATATTCCACCTTCCTGCATGGTGGCCTCCGCGCATGCGCATATACGTCCGATATCCCTGCTTCACTGGGGGAAACCTTTTACAGTTGCGCCTTTTACTTGCCGGTACTCGCGCATGCGCAGTTGCGCTTCTGGTTTCTGCGCTCTGGGGAAACCCTTTATGGATGCACACTAGCCTATTTCCTGGTCTCCTCGATTTCCGGACGCTGAAAGCATACGGTTTTGAACTACTGCCACACCGGTACTTAATGTATATTGATTTGTTTGTGTATTTATATGTGCTGTTTTTTCCACCTCACTACCCTCCCCTGATGAAGCTCCTTTGAGCGACACGCGTCGGGTCGGTGTCTACTCTTTGACACTCACACATGGTTCCCTGACTTGGGTGGTATCTCCCTGGACCCTCTGGGTGATTTATCCCTTATTGGTATCGTGCCTGCAATATTCTTTCTCTAGGTTACCTAGATTTACCTTTCTGGGTTCCTTGCAGGCTTATTATTTTTGCTGTTAGCAGTGCTTATTCTTTTCCTTGTACTGTTGTATTTGCATTGGTATATTAGTATTCTATTACTGGAGCCACTATTATTGTTGGCTCTATTTAGACTGACAATTTAGGTTTTCATACTGACATACATTGTCTTAGTCAGTTTCTATGTTTGGTTCCTGCATTGATATACCTGCATTGCGATATATACTGCATCAGCACCTTATTTGTGGTCCATGGGACGAGTGTCTTACTGTTTTTACATGTTTTTATGGTGTTTGCACTGTATTTTCCTCCAATAAATTTATGTGATATTTTGTATATTTACCTAGTGAGTTGAGTGCTTCTTGCCTACTTCTTTCTCTCCTCCACATATTTAGTTTGGTAGGCTTGCACCCTCACTTATTGTAACTCTGTATTTTTGACATCATAGCTGTGCAGCTCTGCCTCTTGTTTAGTACCCTGTTTATTGACCTCGGTCATTTCTAGGGCTGGCACGCTTGTTTATTATAGCAGTTGTTTTATTTTCTTATTGTGTTATCATTTTCTGGTTTTGGCGGTAGTTCACTGTGTGCTTTCTGCATGATATGGCTTCATCTTGGGATGCCCGAGAAGCCTCCTGGCAGAATGAATCGGCTAGCATCTTTGATAATGTGCAAACAGCTGGAGCTGCGGATGATGATTTTACTGGGCTGACTAAGGAGATCACCTCTGCACAAAAATTGGGCATTAGACTGTGGTGGAATATTAGGAGCTTGGAAGAATACTCTAGGACTGGGATTGTTCCCCGTGGCCTTAGGGTTCAGATATTTCCGGCATGGGAAGCACAGGGTGAATTTAAGGCGACCTGGGAGAAAGGCTTATTGCAATGCTCTAAAATTCTCATTTCTATGTTAATCGAACATGATAAAACTCTGTTTGCCAGTACCAAGGCCAATATCAGGTTGCTTGAGTCTAAACTTTCTGGATTTGATGCCGACAATCTTGTCCGTCCATTTCAGGAACGCTTAGGGATAGATTTGGATAAATATGAACGCAATATCATTGAGGGCAAAAAGAAGAAATTTGCTAGAGATAGGAATGATTTTTCGAGTCAGACGATGTTCAGGTGGAGACACAGGGGGAATACGAGGACTCCCATGTCTGGAGGTGGCCCCTCCAATACTCGGAATGGAGATAGCACTAGTGATAGTGATTTTTTAACGTCCGAAAACAGCGACGGCGATACCGCACCAGGAGGGGTCAGAAGAAACCCAAAAAGACCAGGAATGGGTTACAGGAATGCGGTCTGGAGGGATGCCAACAAGGGGCCGTCTCGACGCAAATGAGTGTTTCCCCCTCACCAGATGCAACATTGGACTTGACAACAACTACATCATCCAGCACCCTGGGGACTCTACAGGTAATTAATCTTTCTGATCATGTCCTTACCACCGAACAACAGAGTGTCTTGGAAAGGGGACTTACTTTCTCTCCTACCAATACTGTGGATAAGTTTACACTCATTAAGGATGTGTATTTATTTTGTAGGAGACTCCTCTTTCGTGCCATTCATAGGAGACCCGCCATGTTTGATTCCCTCAATGACACTGATCGACAGGTGTTCCAGGACCTTCTTGATTTATTAAATGAATCTGAATCTACTGCAGGTAGGCCTATGTGTCCGCTCAGGAATAAGTCGGTTGCCGCACCCCCCCTCTCTATGATTCCATCTGTCAACCTCTTTTTTGAATTAACTAAGGCAGACATCATGCGACTCCCTGATAGACCTTGTTTTGGTGATAACTTGAGTATAGGAGAAAAACGGGCTATCAGGGAACTGAGAGATAATAAAACCTTTGTGATCAAAGAGGCTGACAAAGGGGGGAATGTTGTGCTTTGGCCCATCGATATGTACATTAGTGAGGCTAAACGACAACTCCTGAACACACATTTTTACTCTAGGCTGCCTTCGGATCCTACTTCCATCTTTTTGAGCAAAATGGATCGTCTACTTGGATCCGCCCTGGACTTGAATATTATAACCAAAAAGGAGAAGGATTTCATCTGGGTGCCTAAGCCCACTGTGGCAACGTTTTATCTATTGCCCAAAGTCCATAAGAACTTGCACCAGCCGCCGGGACGCCCCATCGTTTCAGGTATGGGTAGTCTGTGTGAGAAGGCATGCTCATATCTGGAATTCTTTTTACAACCCCTGGTACAGTCTCTTCCTTCTTATATAAGGGATTCCACTCACTTTATTACAAATATCAAGGAGATTGTTCTCCCTGAGGACACTCTGATTGTTACTTGTGATGTGGAATCCCTTTATTCTAATATTTCTCATCAAGACTGTCTCAAGGCGGTGGGTTACTTTCTACATCAAAAGGAATTCACAGATAGGTTCCATGATTCTTTTCTTATTGACCTCCTACAGTTTGTGCTCTCACACAACTACTTCACCTTTGATGGGGCTTTCTTTCGACAAGTGTCTGGCGTGGCAATGGGTGCTCGCTGTGCACCGTCGGTGGCTAATCTTTTTCTAGGGTGGTGGGAGGATACGATTGTATATCCATCTGACTTTTTCACCTCTCATGTCCTTGGATGGTTTAGATTCATAGATGATATTATGTTTCTTTGGAGGGGCTCTGAATTGGATTGCAGAAGCTTTATTGCTTTTTTGAATAACAACTCCATGAATATTTTCCTGACCTCTTGTATCTCCATCACAGGCGGTATTTTCCTGGACTTGTCCCTTTCTGTAGTGGACCAACATCTACATACCAACCTTTACCGTAAGCCCACTGCAACAAATGGGCTTCTGCAGTTTTCCAGTTTTCATCCTAAACACCTTAAACTTGGAATACCTGTCGGTCAGTACCTGAGGGTCAGGAGAAATTGCACGAATGATGGCGATTTCCGGACACAGGCAGAAGACCTTACAACACGGTTTACACAAAGGGGATACCCTAAAAAACCTTTATCCAGAGCACTGAAGCGAGCTAGTCTGCAGACCCAAGACTCCTTATTGACACGCAATTTGAGACCTGAGGATCATCAGATTCGACTGACCACCAATTTTCACAACCAGTGGGAGGGATTTGGCAGGATAATATCAGGCCATTGGAGGATCTTAAAAATTGATCCAAGGATCTCCGATTTGATCGGAGATAAACCTCTAATTACAGCCAAAAGGGCGCCAAGTCTCAGTGACAAATTGGTGAGTATCCATTTCGTTAGGCCGACACATCGGTTGGGACATGGCTCTATTGGCACTGGCTCCTACCCCTGTGGGGATTGCAATATTTGCCCTTTTATGCGGCCTGTACGGGATAGTTTCGTACACCCCACGGTGGGCAGCCAGCATAAATTGAAAGGGTTTATTAATTGCAAGACCTCCCATGTCATTTATGCAATCATTTGTCCTTGCAACAGGCTTTATGTAGGAGAGACCACCCAGGAACTCAGAAAAAGAATACAGAAGCATGTGTCTACTATCAATCTGGCGGCTGGCGACCAACGGAAGGGTAAGAAACTCACCTCAGTGGCATCCCACTTTTTGGCTAATCATGGGGGTAACCCCAGGGGCCTGCGGGTAGTGGGCTTGGAACGTCTCAAGCCCAATATTAGGGGTGGGGACCTCACCAAGCGGCTTCTACAAGTGGAATCCCGCTGGATTTGGTGCCTTAACTCAGTTTCCCCGGCAGGCCTCAATGAGGAGTTGCTTTTTACTGGGTTCCTTGGGTGATTTTGGGACCTCCTTCCTTCATCCTCTTGGTCATTCCTTTACTGTTCGGTTGCTGTTTTTCTTTTTTTTTCTCATTTAATCCATCGTTTTTTTCAGCTGTTCGGTTTTTATCCTTACCCTTTCTGAGCTTCCTGGTTTCTCATATGAGAAGAAGAAAGGAAGAACTCCGTGTCCACGGATCCTTCTGGCCCCGTTTGAACATATGGAAGTATTGCTCGCTGGTGGACCCCATCTCCTCTGGATTATTATTTTTGCCATCTCTGATATTTTTCTGGACTTTTAATTGGACTTTTTTCTGCAATACAGGGATCTGTTCTGGCCCTCTTGATTACTGTATCATGCAACAGCTCGTATATACTCATATATACTTCATGCCCCTTTGAGCTGTATTTGGTGTTAATTGTTTTACCTTTACATCAGATGTATGTCTGTAATGTTTAATATCAACATCTATACTTCTATTGCTGGGCACTCCTAATTATTGGTGGGTCCCTGTTCTTCATTTTGGGTACCACCCTGTCTGTGGACCTTCCCAGGGGAGGGTAGGGACCTTTTTGCCATTTTCATCACTTCATCCATAACTATTGCATGAACCTTTTTCCTCTTGTATTAAGATCATTGATGTCTTAACATACTGTTGCCTCTCCATTGTCAATCAATGTTGATGTTTTTATTTACCATCCACCCTGATGCTCAAGGATAGCATTTCAGATTGCTGTAATATCATCTCAGTGTTTATAACATCTATGCCCCATTTTTGATGCATACCTATAAGTGTCCTATTTATATACGAGGGCACTAATGGGATATGGCTTTGTTGTAGCCATCCAAATAAGTAATACTCTACGCCTATGACAACAATAATTGCGCTCTGTTACATTGATGTATCCCCAGCAATTCATTAATGTCCACACACTTTATGTGAATGCTTAATTGCGCTGTGTTTACTTTCGGACGCCTGCGTAGTATGATATTCCACCTTCCTGCATGGTGGCCTCCGCGCATGCGCACATATGTTCGATATCCCTGTTTATATGAATGTTTGCGCTGTATATATTTTCGGACGCCTGCGTAGTATGATATTCCACCTTCCTGCATGGTGGCCTCCGCGCATGCGCATATACGTCCGATATCCCTGCTTCACTGGGGGAAACCTTTTACAGTTGCGCCTTTTACTTGCCGGTACTCGCGCATGCGCAGTTGCGCTTCTGGTTTCTGCGCTCTGGGGAAACCCTTTATGGATGCACACTAGCCTATTTCCTGGTCTCCTCGATTTCCGGACGCTGAAAGCATACGGTTTTGAACTACTGCCACACCGGTACTTAATGTATATTGATTTGTTTGTGTATTTATATGTGCTGTTTTTTCCACCTCACTACCCTCCCCTGATGAAGCTCCTTTGAGCGACACGCGTCGGGTCGGTGTCTACTCTTTGACACTCACACATGGTTCCCTGACTTGGGTGGTATCTCCCTGGACCCTCTGGGTGATTTATCCCTTATTGGTATCGTGCCTGCAATATTCTTTCTCTAGGTTACCTAGATTTACCTTTCTGGGTTCCTTGCAGGCTTATTATTTTTGCTGTTAGCAGTGCTTATTCTTTTCCTTGTACTGTTGTATTTGCATTGGTATATTAGTATTCTATTACTGAGCCACTATTATTGTTGGCTCTATTTAGACTGACAATTTAGGTTTTCATACTGACATACATTGTCTTAGTCAGTTTCTATGTTTGGTTCCTGCATTGATATACCTGCATTGCGATATATACTGCATCAGCACCTTATTTGTGGTCCATGGACGAGTGTCTTACTGTTTTTACATGTTTTTATGGTGTTTGCACTGTATTTTCCTCCAATAAATTTATGTGATATTTTGTATATTTACCTAGTGAGTTGAGTGCTTCTTGCCTACTTCTTTCTCTCCTCCACATATTTAGTTTGGTAGGCTTGCACCCTCACTTATTGTAACTCTGTATTTTTGACATCATAGCTGTGCAGCTCTGCCTCTTGTTTAGTACCCTGTTTATTGACCTCGGTCATTTCTAGGGCTGGCACGCTTGTTTATTATAGCAGTTGTTTTATTTTCTTATTGTGTTATCATTTTCTGGTTTTGGCGGTAGTTCACTGTGTGCTTTCTGCATGATATGGCTTCATCTTGGGATGCCCGAGAAGCCTCTGGCAGAATGAATCGGCTAGCATCTTTGATAATGTGCAAACAGCTGGAGCTGCGGATGATGATTTTACTGGGCTGACTAAGGAGATCACCTCTGCACAAAAATTGGGCATTAGACTGTGGTGGAATATTAGGAGCTTGGAAGAATACTCTAGGACTGGGATTGTTCCCCGTGGCCTTAGGGTTCAGATATTTCCGGCATGGGAAGCACAGGGTGAATTTAAGGCGACCTGGGAGAAAGGCTTATTGCAATGCTCTAAAATTCTCATTTCTATGTTAATCGAACATGATAAAACTCTGTTTGCCAGTACCAAGGCCAATATCAGGTTGCTTGAGTCTAAACTTTCTGGATTTGATGCCGACAATCTTGTCCGTCCATTTCAGGAACGCTTAGGGATAGATTTGGATAAATATGAACGCAATATCATTGAGGGCAAAAAGAAGAAATTTGCTAGAGATAGAATGATTTTTCGAGTCAGACGATGTTCAGGTGGAGACACAGGGGAATACGAGGACTCCCATGTCTGGAGGTGGCCCCTCCAATACTCGGAATGGAGATAGCACTAGTGATAGTGATTTTTTAACGTCCGAAAACAGCGACGGCGATACCGCACCAGGAGGGGTCAGAAGAAACCCAAAAAGACCAGGAATGGGTTACAGGAATGCGGTCTGGAGGGATGCCAACAAGGGGCCGTCTCGACGCAAATGAGTGTTTCCCCCTCACCAGATGCAACATTGGACTTGACAACAACTACATCATCCAGCACCCTGGGGACTCTACAGGTAATTAATCTTTCTGATCATGTCCTTACCACCGAACAACAGAGTGTCTTGGAAAGGGGACTTACTTTCTCTCCTACCAATACTGTGGATAAGTTTACACTCATTAAGGATGTGTATTTATTTTGTAGGAGACTCCTCTTTCGTGCCATTCATAGGAGACCCGC